>NW_026989233.1:0-241679 GCF_030222135.1 Aotus nancymaae
GGGTTGAAAATGCCTGTTTTGGGACTCTGCAGAGAAAGTGTTTGCAGACTGCTGAATCCACACACGGTTTTAACTCTGGAAGTTGAGTGCACACATTGACAACCGTTCTGTTAGATAGCTGCGTTTTGGATTTAGAAGCAGATATTTCCCTGGTCTTACTGCTGTTTCTTCCATATGCCGGTAATGGGCTGAAAACGCCTGTTTTGGGACTCTGCAGAGAAAGTGTTTGCAGACTGCTGAATCCACACACGGGTTTCACTCTGGAAGTTGAGTGCACACATTGACAACCGTTCTGTTAGATAGCTGCGTTTTGGATTTAGAAGCAGATATTTCCCTGTGCTTACTGCTGTTTCTTCCATATGCCGGTAATGGGCTGAAAACGCCTGTTTTGGGACTCTGCAGAGAAAGTGTTTGCAGACTGCTGAATCCACACACGGGTTTAACTCTGGAAGTTGAGTGCACACATTGACAACCGTTCTGTTAGATAGCTGCGTTTTGGATTTAGAAGCAGATATTTCCCTGTGCTTACTGCTGTTTCTTCAATATGCCGGTAACGGGCTGATAACGCCTGTTTTGGGACTCTGCAGAGAAAGTGTTTGCAGACTGCTGAATCCACACACGGGTTTAACTCTGGAAGTTGAGTGCACACATTGACAACCGTTCTGTTAGATAGCTGCGTTTTGGATTTAGAAGCAGATATTTCCCTGTGCTTACTGCTGTTTCTTCCATATGCCGGTAATGGGCTGAAAATGCCTGTTTTGGGACTCTGCAGAGAAAGTGTTTGCAGACTGCTGAATCCACACACGGGTTTAACTCTGGAAGTTGAGTGCACACATTGACAACCGTTCTGTTAGATAGCTGCGTTTTGGATTTAGAAGCAGATATTTCCCTGGGCTTACTGCTGTTTCTTCCATATGCCGGTAATGGGCTGAAAACCCCTGGTTTGGGACTCTGCAGAGAAAGTGTTTGCAGACTGCTGAATCCACACACGGGTTTAACTCTGGAAGTTGAGTGCACACATTGACAACCGTTCTGTTAGATAGCTGCGTTTTGGGTTTAGAAGCAGATATTTCCCTGTGCTTACTGCTGTTTCTTCCATATGCCGGTAATGGGCTGAAAACGCCTGTTTTGGGACTCTGCAGAGAAAGTGTTTGCAGACTGCTGAATCCACACACGGGTTTAACTCTGGAAGTTGAGTGCACACATTGACAACCGTTCTGTTAGATAGCTGCGTTTTGGATTTAGAAGCAGATATTTCCCTGTGCTTACTGCTGTTTCTTCCATATGCCGGTAATGGGCTGAAAATGCCTGTTTTGGGACTCTGCAGAGAAAGTGTTTGCAGACTGCTGAATCCACACACGGGTTTAACTCTGGAAGTTGAGTGCACACATTGACAACCGTTCTGTTAGATAGCTGCGTTTTGGATTTAGAAGCAGATATTTCCCTGTGCTTACTGCTGTTTCTTCCATATGCCGGTAATGGGTTGAAAATGCCTGTTTTGGGACTCTGCAGAGAAAGTGTTTGCAGACTGCTGAATCCACACACGGTTTTAAATCTGGAAGTTGAGTGCACACATTGACAACCGTTCTGTTAGATAGCTGCGTTTTGGATTTAGAAGCAGATATTTCCCTGTGCTTACTGCTGTTTCTTCCATATGCCGGTAAAGGGCTGAAAACGCCTGTTTTGGGACTCTGCAGAGAAAGTGTTTGCAGACTGCTGAATCCACACACGGGTTTAACTCTGGAAGTTGAGTGCACACATTGACAACCGTTCTGTTAGATAGCTGCGTTTTGGATTTAAAAGCAGATATTTCCCTGTGCTTACTGCTGTTTCTTCCATATGCCGGTAATGGGCTGAAAACGCCTGTTTTGGGACTCTGCAGAGAAAGTGTTTGCAGACTGCTGAATCCACACACGGGTTTAACTCTGGAAGTTGAGTGCACACATTGACAACCGTTCTGTTAGATAGCTGCGTTTTGGATTTAGAAGCAGATATTTCCCTGTGCTTACTGCTGTTTCTTCAATATGCCGGTAACGGGCTGATAACACCTGTTTTGGGACTCTGCAGAGAAAGTGTTTGCAGACTGCTGAATCCACACACGGGTTTAACTCTGGAAGTTGAGTGCACACATTGACAACCGTTCTGTTAGATAGCTGCGTTTTGGATTTAGAAGCAGATATTTCCCTGTGCTTACTGCTGTTTCTTCCATATGCCGGTAATGGGCTGAAAACGCCTGTTTTGGGACTCTGCAGAGAAAGTGTTTGCAGACTGCTGAATCCACACACGGGTTTAACTCTGGAAGTTGAGTGCACACATTGAAAACCGTTCTGTTAGATAGCTGCGTTTTGGATTTAGAAGCAGATATTTCCCTGTGCTTACTGCTGTTTCTTCCATATGCCGGTAATGGGCTGAAAACCCCTGGTTTGGGACTCTGCAGAGAAAGTGTTTGCAGACTGCTGAATCCACACACGGGTTTAACTCTGGAAGTTGAGTGCACACATTGACAACCGTTCTGTTAGATAGCTGCGTTTTGGGTTTAGAAGCAGATATTTCCCTGTGCTTACTGCTGTTTCTTCCATATGCCGGTAATGGGCTGAAAACGCCTGTTTTGGGACTCTGCAGAGAAAGTGTTTGCAGACTGCTGAATCCACACACGGGTTTAACTCTGGAAGTTGAGTGCACACATTGACAACCGTTCTGTTAGATAGCTGCGTTTTGGATTTAGAAGCAGATATTTCCCTGTGCTTACTGCTGTTTCTTCCATATGCCGGTAATGGGCTGAAAACGCCTGTTTTGGGACTCTGCAGAGAAAGTGTTTGCAGACTGCTGAATCCACACACGGGTTTAACTCTGGAAGTTGAGTGCACACATTGACAACCGTTCTGTTAGATAGTTGCGTTTTGGATTTAGAAGCAGATATTTCCTTGTGCTTACTGCTGTTTCTTCCATATGCCGGTAACGGGCTGAAAACGCCTGTTTTGGGACTCTGCAGAGAAAGTGTTTGCAGACTGCTGAATCCACACACGGGTTTAACTCTGGAAGTTGAGTGCACACATTGACAACCGTTGTGTTAGATAGCTGCGTTTTGGATTTAGAAACTGATATTTCACTGTGCTTACTGCTGTTTCTTCCATATGCCGGTAAAGGGCTGAAAACGCCTGTTTTGTGACTCTGCAGAGATAGTGTTTGCAGACTGCTGAAACCACACACGGGTTTAACTCTGGAAGTTGAGTGCACACATTGACAACCGTTCTGTTAGATAGCTGCGTTTTGGATTTAGAAGCAGATATTTCCCTGGGCTTACTGCTGTTTCTTCCATATGCCGGTAATGGGCTGAAAACGCCTGTTTTGGGTCTCTGCAGAGAAAGTGTTTGCAGACTGCTGAATCCACACACAGGTTTAACTCTGGAAGTTGAGTGCACACATTGACAACCGTTCTGTTAGATAGCTGCGTTTTGGATTTAGAAGCAGATATTTCCCTGTGCTTACTGCTGTTTCTTCCATATGCCGGTAATGGGCTGAAAATGCCTGTTTTGGGACTCTGCACAGAAAGTGTTTGCAGACTGCTGAATCCACACACGGGTTTAACTCTGGAAGTTGAGTGCACACATTGACAACCGTTCTGTTAGATAGCTGCGTTTTGGATTTAGAAGCAGATATTTCCCTGGGCTTACTGCTGTTTCTTCCATATGCCGGTAATGGGCTGAAAACGCCTGTTTTGGGACTCTGCAGAGAAAGTGTTTGCAGACTGCTGAATCCACACGGGTTTAACTCTGGAAGTTGCGTGCACACATTGACAACCGTTCTGTTAGATAGCTGCGTTTTGGGTTTAGAAGCAGATATTTCCCTGTGCTTACTGCTGTTTCTTCCATATGCCGGTAATGGGCTGAAAACGCCTGTTTTGGGGACTCTGCAGAGAAAGTGTTTGCAGACTGCTGAATCCACACACGGGTTTAACTCTGGAAGTTGAGTGCACACATTGACAACCGTTCTGTTAGATAGCTGCGTTTTGGATTTAGAAGCAGATATTTCCCTGAGCTTACTGCTATTTCTTCAATATGCCGGTAATGGGATGAAAACGCCTGTTTTGGGACTCTGCAGAGAAAGTGTTTGCAGACTGCCGAATCCACACACAGGTTTAACTCTGGAAGTTGAGTGCACACATTGACAACCGTTCTGTTAGATAGTTGCGTTTTGGATTTAGAAACAGATATTTCCCTGTGCTTACTGCTGTTTCTTCCATATGCCGGTAATGGGCTGAAAACGCCTGTTTTGGGACTCTGCAGAGAAAGTGTTTGCAGACTGCTGAATCCACACACGGGTTTAACTCTGGAAGTTGAGTGCACACATTGACAACCGTTCTGTTAGATAGCTGCGTTTTGGATTTAAAAGCAGATATTTCCCTGTGCTTACTGCTGTTTCTTCCATATGCCGGTAAAGGGCTGAAAACGCCTGTTTTGGGACTCTGCAGGGAAAGTGTTTGCAGACTGCTGAATCCACACACGGGTTTAACTCTGGAAGTTGAGTGCACACATTGACAACCGTTCTGTTAGATAGCTGCGTTTTGGATTTAGAAGCAGATATTTCCCTGTGCTTACTGCCGTTTCTTCCATATGCCGGTAATGGGCTGAAAACCCCTGTTTTGGGACTCTGCAGAGAAGTTGTTTGCAGACTGCTGAATCCACACACGGGTTTAACTCTGGAAGTTGAGTGCACACATTGACAACCGTTCTGTTAGATAGCTGCGTTTTGGATTTAGAAGCAGATATTTCCCTGGGCTTACTGCTGTTTCTTCCATATGCCGGTAATGGGCTGAAAACGCCTGTTTTGGGACTCTGCAGAGAAAGTGTTTGCAGACTGCTGAATCCACACACGGGTTTAACTCTGGAAGTTGAGTGCACACATTGACAACCGTTCTGTTAGATAGCTGCGTTTTGGGTTTAGAAGCAGATATTTCCCTGTGCTTACTGCTGTTTCTTCCAGATGCCGGTAATGGGCTGAAAACGCCTGTTTTGGGACTCTGCAGAGAAAGTGTTTGCAGACTGCTGAATCCACACACGGGTTTAAACTCTGGAAGTTGAGTGCACACACTGACAACCGTATTGTTAGATAGCTGTGTTTTGGATTTAGAAGCAGATATTTCCCTGTGCTTACTGCTGTTTCTTCCATATGCCGGTAATGGGCTGAAAACGCCTGTTTTGGGACTCTGCAGAGAATGTGTTTGCAGACTGCTGAATCCACACATGGGTTTAACTCCGGAAATTGAGTACACATTGACAACCGTTGTGTTAGATAGCTGCGTTTTGGATTTAGAAGCTGATTTTTCCCTGTGCTTACTGCTGTTTCTTCCATATGCCGGTAAAGGGCTGAAAACGCCTGTTTTGGGACTCTGCAGAGATAGTGTTTGCAGACTGCTGAATCCACACACGGGTTTAACTCTGGAAGTTGAGTGCACAAATTGACAACCGTTCTGTTAGATAGCTGCGTTTTGGATTCAGAAGCAGATATTTCCCTGGGCTTACTGCTGTTTCTTCCATATGCCGGTAATGGGCTGAAAACGCCTGGTTTGGGACTCTGCAGAGAAAGTGTTTGCAGACTGCTGCATCCACACACGGTTTTAACTCTGGAAGTTGAGTGCACACATTGACAACCGTTCTGTTAGATAGCTGCGTTTTGGATTTAGAAGCAGATATTTCCCTGGGCTTACTGCTGTTTCTTCCATATGCCGGTAATGGGCTGAAAACGCCTGTTTTGGGACTCTGCAGAGAAAGTGTTTGCAGACTGCTGAATCCACACACGGGTTTAACTCTGGAAGTTGAGTGCACACATTGACAACCGTTCTGTTAGATAGCTGCGTTTTGGATTTAGAAGCAGATATTTCCCTGTGCTTACTGCTGTTTCTTCCATATGCCGGTAATGGGCTGAAAACGCCTGTTTTGGGACTCTGCAGAGAAAGTGTTTGCAGACTGCTGAATCCACACACGGGTTTAACTCTGGAAGTTGAGTGCACACATTGACAACCGTTCTGTTAGATAGTTGCGTTTTGGATTTAGAAGCAGATATTTCCTTGTGCTTACTGCTGTTTCTTCCATATGCCGGTAATGGGCTGAAAACGCCTGTTTTGGGACTCTGCAGAGAAAGTGTTTGCAGACTGCTGAATCCACACACGGGTTTAACTCTGGAAGTTGAGTGCACACATTGACAACCGTTGTGTTAGATAGCTGCGTTTTGGATTTAGAAGCTGATATTTCCCTGTGCTTACTGCTGTTTCTTCCATATGCCGGTAAAGGGCTGAAAACGCCTGTTTTGTGACTCTGCAGAGATAGTGTTTGCAGACTGCTGAATCCACACACGCGTTTAACTCTGGAAGTTGAGTGCACACATTGACAACCGTTCTGTTAGATAGCTGCGTTTTGGATTTAGAAGCAGATATTTCCCTGGGCTTACTGCTGTTTCTTCCATATGCCGGTAATGGGCTGAAAACGCCTGTTTTGGGTCTCTGCAGAGAAAGTGTTTGCAGACTGCTGAATCCACACACAGGTTTAACTCTGGAAGTTGAGTGCACACATTGACAACCGTTCTGTTAGATAGCTGCGTTTTGGATTTAGAAGCAGATATTTCCCTGTGCTTACTGCTGTTTCTTCCATATGCCGGTAATGGGCTGAAAATGCCTGTTTTGGGACTCTGCAGAGAAAGTGTTTGCAGACTGCTGAATCCACACACGGGTTTAACTCTGGAAGTTGAGTGCACACATTGACAACCGTTCTGTTAGATAGCTGCGTTTTGGATTTAGAAGCAGATATTTCCCTGGGCTTACTGCTGTTTCTTCCATATGCCGGTAATGGGCTGAAAACGCCTGTTTTGGGACTCTGCAGAGAAAGTGTTTGCAGACTGCTGAATCCACACACGGGTTTAACTCTGGAAGTTGAGTGCACACATTGACAACCGTTCTGTTAGATAGCTGCGTTTTGGATTTAGAAGCAGATATTTCCCTGAGCTTACTGCTATTTCTTCAATATGCCGGTAATGGGATGAAAACGCCTGTTTTGGGACTCTGCAGAGAAAGTGTTTGCAGACTGCCGAATCCACACACAGGTTTAACTCTGGAAGTTGAGTGCACACATTGACAACCGTTCTGTTAGATAGTTGCGTTTTGGATTTAGAAGCAGATATTTCCCTGTGCTTACTGCTGTTTCTTCCATATGCCGGTAATGGGCTGAAAACGCCTGTTTTGGGACTCTGCAGAGAAAGTGTTTGCAGACTGCTGAATCCACACACGGGTTTAACTCTGGAAGTTGAGTGCACACATTGACAACCGTTCTGTTAGATAGCTGCGTTTTGGATTTAGAAGCAGATATTTCCCTGTGCTTACTGCTGTTTCTTCCATATGCCGGTAAAGGGCTGAAAACGCCTGTTTTGGGACTCTGCAGAGAAAGTGTTTGCAGACTGCTGAATCCACACACGGGTTTAACTCTGGAAGTTGAGTGCACACATTGACAACCGTTCTGTTAGATAGCTGCGTTTTGGATTTAGAAGCAGATATTTCCCTGTGCTTACTGCCGTTTCTTCCATATGCCGGTAATGGGCTGAAAACCCCTGTTTTGGGACTCTGCAGAGAAGTTGTTTGCAGACTGCTGAATCCACACACGGGTTTAACTCTGGAAGTTGAGTGCACACATTGACAACCGTTCTGTTAGATAGCTGCGTTTTGGATTTAGAAGCAGATATTTCCCTGGGCTTACTGCTGTTTCTTCCATATGCCGGTAATGGGCTGAAAACGCCTGTTTTGGGACTCTGCAGAGAAAGTGTTTGCAGACTGCTGAATCCACACACGGGTTTAACTCTGGAAGTTGAGTGCACACATTGACAACCGTTCTGTTAGATAGCTGCGTTTTGGGTTTAGAAGCAGATATTTCCCTGTGCTTACTGCTGTTTCTTCCAGATGCCGGTAATGGGCTGAAAACGCCTGTTTTGGGACTCTGCAGAGAAAGTGTTTGCAGACTGCTGAATCCACACACGGGTTTAACTCTGGAAGTTGAGTGCACACATTGACAACCGTATTGTTAGATAGCTGTGTTTTGGATTTAGAAGCAGATATTTCCCTGTGCTTACTGCTGTTTCTTCCATATGCCGGTAATGGGCTGAAAACGCCTGTTTTGGGACTCTGCAGAGAATGTGTTTGCAGACTGCTGAATCCACACACGGGTTTAACTCCGGAAATTGAGTGCACACATTGACAACCGTTGTGTTAGATAGCTGCGTTTTGGATTTAGAAGCTGATTTTTCCCTGTGCTTACTGCTGTTTCTTCCATATGCCGGTAAAGGGCTGAAAACGCCTGTTTTGGGACTCTGCAGAGAAAGTGTTTGCAGACTGCTGAATCCACACACGGGTTTAACTCTGGAAGTTGAGTGCACAAATTGACAACCGTTCTGTTAGATAGCTGCGTTTTGGATTCAGAAGCAGATATTTCCCTGGGCTTACTGCTGTTTCTTCCATATGCCGGTAATGGGCTGAAAACGCCTGGTTTGGGACTCTGCAGAGAAAGTGTTTGCAGACTGCTGCATCCACACACGGTTTTAACTCTGGAAGTTGAGTGCACACATTGACAACCGTTCTGTTAGATAGCTGCGTTTTGGATTTAGAAGCAGATATTTCCCTGGGCTTACTGCTGTTTCTTCCATATGCCGGTAATGGGCTGAAAACGCCTGTTTTGGGACTCTGCAGAGAAAGTGTTTGCAGACTGCTGAATCCACACACGGGTTTAACTCTGGAAGTTGAGTGCACACATTGACAACCGTTCTGTTAGATAGCTGCCTTTTGGATTTAGAAGCAGATATTTCCCTGTGCTTACTGCTGTTTCTTCCATATGCCGGTAATGGGCTGAAAACGCCTGTTTTGGGACTCTGCAGAGAAAGTGTTTGCAGACTGCTGAATCCACACACGGGTTTAACTCTGGAAGTTGAGTGCACACATTGACAACCGTTCTGTTAGATAGCTGCGTTTTGGATTTAGAAGCAGATATTTCCCTGTGCTTACTGCTGTTTCTTCCATATGCCGGTAATGGGCTGAAAACGCCTGTTTTGGGACTCTGCAGAGAAAGTGTTTGCAGACTGCTGAATCCACACACGGGTTTAACTCTGGAAGTTGAGTGCACACATTGACAACCGTTCTGTTAGATAGCTGCGTTTTGGATTTAGAAGCAGATATTTCCCTGGGCTTACTGCTGTTTCTTCCATATGGCGGTAATGGGCTGAAAACGCCTGGTTTGGGACTCTGCAGAGAAAGTGTTTGCAGACTGCTGAATCCACACACGGGTTTAACTCTGGAAGTTGAGTGCACACATTGACAACCGTTCTGTTAGATAGCTGCGTTTTGGGTTTAGAAGCAGATATTTCCCTGTGCTTACTGCTGTTTCTTCCAGATGCCGGTAATGGGCTGAAAACGTCTGTTTTGGGACTATGCAGAGAAAGTGTTTGCAGACTGCTGAATCCACACACGGGTTTAACTCTGGAAGTTGAGTGCACACATTGACAACCGTTCTGTTAGATAGCTGCGTTTTGGATTTAGAAGCAGATATTTCCCTGTGGTTACTGCTGTTTCTTCCATATGCCGGTAATGGGCTGAAAACGCCTGTTTTGGGACTCTGCAGAGAAAGTGTTTGCAGACTGCTGAATCCACACACCGGTTTAACTCTGGAAGTTGAGTGCACACATTGACAACCGTTCTGTTAGATAGCTGCGTTTTGGATTTAGAAGCAGATATTTCCCTGTGCTTACTGCTGTTTCTTCCATATGCCGGTAATGGGCTGAAAACGCCTGTTTTGGGACTCTGCAGAGAAAGTGTTTGCAGACTGCTGAATCCACACACGGGTTTAACTCTGGAAGTTGAGTGCACACATTGACAACCGTTCTGTTAGATAGCTGCGTTTTGGATTTAGAAGCAGATATTTACCTGGGCTTACTGCTGTTTCTTCCATATGCCGGTAATGGGCTGAAAACGCCTGTTTTGGGACTCTGCAGAGAAAGTGTTTGCAGACTGCTGAATCCACACACGGGTTTAACTCTGGAAGTTGAGTGCACACATTGACAACCGTTCTGTTAGATAGCTGCGTTTTGGATTTAGAAGCAGATATTTCCCTGTGCTTACTGCTGTTTCTTCCATATGCCGGTAATGGGCTGAAAACGCCTGTTTTGGGACTCTGCACAGAAAGTGTTTGCAGACTGCTGAATCCACACACGGGTTTAACTCTGGAAGTTGAGTGCACACATTGACAACCGTTCTGTTAGATAGCTGCGTTTTGGATTTAGAAGCAGATATTTCCCTGGGCTTACTGCTGTTTCTTCCATATGCCGGTAATGGGCTGAAAACGCCTGCTTTGGGACTCTGCAGAGAAAGTGTTTGCAGACTGCTGAATCCACACACGGGTTTAAGTCTGGACGTTGAGTGCACACATTGACAACCGTTCTGTTAGATAGCTGCGTTTTGGATTTAGAAGCAGATATTTCCCTGTGCTTACTGCTGTTTCTTCCATATGCCGGTATTGGGCTGAAAACGCCTGTTTTGGGACTCTGCAGAGAAAGTGTTTGCAGACTGCTGAATCCACACACGGGTTTAACTCTGGAAGTTGAGTGCACACATTGACAACCGTTCTGTTAGATAGCTGCGTTTTGGATTTAGAAGCAGATATTTCCCTGTGCTTACTGCTGTTTCTTCCATATGCCGGTAATGGGCTGATAACGCCTGTTTTGGGACTCTGCAGAGAAAGTGTTTGCAGACTGCTGAATCCACACACGAGTTTATCTCTGGAAGTTGAGTGCACACATTGACAACCGTTCGGTTAGATAGCTGCGTTTTGGATTTAGAAGCAGATATTTCCCTGTGCTTACTGCTGTTTCTTCCATATGCCGGTAATGGGCTGAAAACGCCTGTTTTGGGACTCTGCAGAGAAAGTGTTTGCAGACTGCTGAATCCACACACGGGTTTAACTCTGGAAGTTGAGTGCACACATTGACAACCGCTCTGTTATATAGCTGCGTTTTGGATTTAGAAGCAGATATTTCCCTGTGCTTACTGCTGTTTCTTCCATATGCCGGTAATGGGCTGAAAACGCCTGTTTTGGGACTCTGCAGAGAAAGTGTTTGCAGACTGCTGAATCCACACACGGGTTTAACTCTGGAAGTTGAGTGCACACATTGACAACCGTTCTGTTAGATAGCTGCGTTTTGGGTTTAGAAGCAGATATTTCCCTGTGCTTACTGCTGTTTCTTCCATATGCCGGTAATGGGCTGAAAACGCCTGTTTTGGGACTCTGCAGAAAAAGTGTTTGCAGACTGCTGAATCCACACACGGGTTTAACTCTGGAAGTTGAGTGCACACATTGACAACCGTTCTGTTAGATAGCTGCGTTTTGGATTTAGAAGCAGATATTTCCCTGTGCTTACTGCTGTTTCTTCCATATGCTGGTAATGGGCTGAAAACGCCTGTTTTGGGACTCTGCAGAGAAAGTGTTTGCAGACTGCTGAATCCACACACGGGTTTAACTCTGGAAGTTGAGTGCACACATTGACAACCGTTCTGTTAGATAGCTGCGTTTTGGATTTAGAAGCAGATATTTCCCTGTGCTTACTGCTGTTTCTTCCATATGCCGGTAATGGGCTGAAAACGCCTGTTTTGGGACTCTGCAGAGAAAGTGTTTGCAGACTGCTGAATCCACACACGGGTTTAACTCTGGAAGTTGAGTGCACACATTGACAACCGTTCTGTTAGATAGCTGCGTTTTGGATTTAGAAGCAGATATTTCCCTGGGCTTACTGCTGTTTCTTCCATATGCCGGTAATGGGCTGAAAACGCCTGCTTTGGGACTCTGCAGAGAAAGTGTTTGCAGACTGCTGAATCCACACACGGGTTTAAGTCTGGACGTTGAGTGCACACATTGACAACCGTTCTGTTAGATAGCTGCGTTTTGGATTTAGAAGCAGATATTTCCCTGTGCTTACTGCTGTTTCTTCCATATGCCGGTATTGGGCTGAAAACGCCTGTTTTGGGACTCTGCAGAGAAAGTGTTTGCAGACTGCTGAATCCACACACGGGTTTAACTCTGGAAGTTGAGTGCACACATTGACAACCGTTCTGTTAGATAGCTGCGTTTTGGATTTAGAAGCAGATATTTCCCTGTGCTTACTGCTGTTTCTTCCATATGCCGGTAATGGGCTGATAACGCCTGTTTTGGGACTCTGCAGAGAAAGTGTTTGCAGACTGCTGAATCCACACACGAGTTTATCTCTGGAAGTTGAGTGCACACATTGACAACCGTTCGGTTAGATAGCTGCGTTTTGGATTTAGAAGCAGATATTTCCCTGTGCTTACTGCTGTTTCTTCCATATGCCGGTAATGGGCTGAAAACGCCTGTTTTGGGACTCTGCAGAGAAAGTGTTTGCAGACTGCTGAATCCACACACGGGTTTAACTCTGGAAGTTGAGTGCACACATTGACAACCGCTCTGTTATATAGCTGCGTTTTGGATTTAGAAGCAGATATTTCCCTGTGCTTACTGCTGTTTCTTCCATATGCCGGTAATGGGCTGAAAACGCCTGTTTTGGGACTCTGCAGAGAAAGTGTTTGCAGACTGCTGAATCCACACACGGGTTTAACTCTGGAAGTTGAGTGCACACATTGACAACCGTTCTGTTAGATAGCTGCGTTTTGGATTTAGAAGCAGATATTTCCCTGTGCTTACTGCTGTTTCTTCCATATGCCGGTAATGGGCTGAAAACGCCTGTTTTGGGACTCTGCAGAAAAAGTGTTTGCAGACTGCTGAATCCACACACGGGTTTAACTCTGGAAGTTGAGTGCACACATTGACAACCGTTCTGTTAGATAGCTGCGTTTTGGATTTAGAAGCAGATATTTCCCTGTGCTTACTGCTGTTTCTTCCATATGCTGGTAATGGGCTGAAAACGCCTGTTTTGGGACTCTGCAGAGAAAGTGTTTGCAGACTGCTGAATCCACACACGGGTTTAACTCTGGAAGTTGAGTGCACACATTGACAACCGTTCTGTTAGATAGCTGCGTTTTGGATTTAGAAGCAGATATTTCCCTGTGCTTACTGCTGTTTCTTCCATATGCCGGTAATGGGCTGAAAACGCCTGTTTTGGGACTCTGCAGAGAAAGTGTTTGCAGACTGCTGAATCCACACACGGGTTTAACTCTGGAAGTTGAGTGCACACATTGACAATCGTTCTGTTAGATAGCTGCGTTTTGGATTTAGAAGCAGATATTTCCCTGGGCTTACTGCTGTTTCTTCCATATGCCGGTAATGGGCTGAAAACGCCTGTTTGGGGACTCTGCAGAGAAAGTGTTTGCAGACTGCTGAATCCACACACGGGTTTAACTCTGGAAGTTGAGTGCACACATTGACAACCGTTCTGTTAGATAGCTGCGTTTTGGATTTAGAAGCAGATATTTCCCTGTGCTTACTGCTGTTTCTTCCATATGCCGGTAATGGGCTGAAAACGCCTGTTTTGGGACTCTGCAGAGAAAGTGTTTGCAGACTGCTGAATCCACACACGGGTTTAACTCTGGAAGTTGAGTGCACACATTGACAACCGTTCTGTTAGATAGCTGCGTTTTGGATTTAGAAGCAGATATTTCCCTGTGCTTACTGCTGTTTCTTCCATATGCTGGTAATGGGCTGAAAACGCCTGTTTTGGGACTCTGCAGAGAAAGTGTTTGCAGACTGCTGAATCCACACACGGGTTTAACTCTGGAAGTTGAGTGCACACATTGACAACCGTTCTGTTAGATAGCTGCGTTTTGGATTTAGAAGCAGATATTTCCCTGTGCTTACTGCTGTTTCTTCCATATGTCGGTAAAGGGCTGAAAACGCCTGTTTTGGGACTCTGCAGAGAAAGTGTTTGCAGACTGCTGAATCCACACACGGGTTTAACTCTGGAAGTTGAGTGCACACATTGACAATCGTTCTGTTAGATAGCTGCGTTTTGGATTTAGAAGCAGATATTTCCCTGTGCTTACTGCTGTTTCTTCCATATGCCGGTAATGGGCTGAAAACGCCTGTTTTGGGACTCTGCAGAGAAAGTGTTTGCAGACTGCTGAATCCACACACGGGTTTAACTCTGGAAGTTGAGTGCACACATTGACAACCGTTCTGTTAGATAGCTGCGTTTTGGATTTAGAAGCAGATATTTCCCTGTGCTTACTGCTGTTTCTTCCATATGCCGGTAATGGGCTGAAAACGCCTGTTTTGGGACTCTGCAGAGAAAGTGTTTGCAGACTGCTGAATCCACACACGGGTTTAACTCTGGAAGTTGAGTGCACACATTGACAACCGTTCTGTTAGATAGCTGCGTTTTGGATTTAGAAGCAGATATTTCCCTGGGCTTACTGCTGTTTCTTCCATATGGCGGTAATGGGCTGAAAACGCCTGGTTTGGGACTCTGCAGAGAAAGTGTTTGCAGACTGCTGAATCCACACACGGGTTTAACTCTGGAAGTTGAGTGCACACATTGACAACCGTTCTGTTAGATAGCTGCGTTTTGGGTTTAGAAGCAGATATTTCCCTGTGCTTACTGCTGTTTCTTCCAGATGCCGGTAATGGGCTGAAAACGTCTGTTTTGGGACTATGCAGAGAAAGTGTTTGCAGACTGCTGAATCCACACACGGGTTTAACTCTGGAAGTTGAGTGCACACATTGACAACCGTTCTGTTAGATAGCTGCGTTTTGGATTTAGAAGCAGATATTTCCCTGTGGTTACTGCTGTTTCTTCCATATGCCGGTAATGGGCTGAAAACGCCTGTTTTGGGACTCTGCAGAGAAAGTGTTTGCAGACTGCTGAATCCACACACCGGTTTAACTCTGGAAGTTGAGTGCACACATTGACAACCGTTCTGTTAGATAGCTGCGTTTTGGATTTAGAAGCAGATATTTCCCTGTGCTTACTGCTGTTTCTTCCATATGCCGGTAATGGGCTGAAAACGCCTGTTTTGGGACTCTGCAGAGAAAGTGTTTGCAGACTGCTGAATCCACACACGGGTTTAACTCTGGAAGTTGAGTGCACACATTGACAACCGTTCTGTTAGATAGCTGCGTTTTGGATTTAGAAGCAGATATTTCCCTGGGCTTACTGCTGTTTCTTCCATATGCCGGTAATGGGCTGAAAACGCCTGTTTTGGGACTCTGCAGAGAAAGTGTTTGCAGACTGCTGAATCCACACACGGGTTTAACTCTGGAAGTTGAGTGCACACATTGACAACCGTTCTGTTAGATAGCTGCGTTTTGGATTTAGAAGCAGATATTTCCCTGTGCTTACTGCTGTTTCTTCCATATGCCGGTAATGGGCTGAAAACGCCTGTTTTGGGACTCTGCAGAGAAAGTGTTTGCAGACTGCTGAATCCACACACGGGTTTAACTCTGGAAGTTGAGTGCACACATTGACAACCGTTCTGTTAGATAGCTGCGTTTTGGATTTAGAAGCAGATATTTCCCTGGGCTTACTGCTGTTTCTTCCATATGCCGGTAATGGGCTGAAAACGCCTGCTTTGGGACTCTGCAGAGAAAGTGTTTGCAGACTGCTGAATCCACACACGGGTTTAAGTCTGGACGTTGAGTGCACACATTGACAACCGTTCTGTTAGATAGCTGCGTTTTGGATTTAGAAGCAGATATTTCCCTGTGCTTACTGCTGTTTCTTCCATATGCCGGTATTGGGCTGAAAACGCCTGTTTTGGGACTCTGCAGAGAAAGTGTTTGCAGACTGCTGAATCCACACACGGGTTTAACTCTGGAAGTTGAGTGCACACATTGACAACCGTTCTGTTAGATAGCTGCGTTTTGGATTTAGAAGCAGATATTTCCCTGTGCTTACTGCTGTTTCTTCCATATGCCGGTAATGGGCTGATAACGCCTGTTTTGGGACTCTGCAGAGAAAGTGTTTGCAGACTGCTGAATCCACACACGAGTTTATCTCTGGAAGTTGAGTGCACACATTGACAACCGTTCGGTTAGATAGCTGCGTTTTGGATTTAGAAGCAGATATTTCCCTGTGCTTACTGCTGTTTCTTCCATATGCCGGTAATGGGCTGAAAACGCCTGTTTTGGGACTCTGCAGAGAAAGTGTTTGCAGACTGCTGAATCCACACACGGGTTTAACTCTGGAAGTTGAGTGCACACATTGACAACCGCTCTGTTATATAGCTGCGTTTTGGATTTAGAAGCAGATATTTCCCTGTGCTTACTGCTGTTTCTTCCATATGCCGGTAATGGGCTGAAAACGCCTGTTTTGGGACTCTGCAGAGAAAGTGTTTGCAGACTGCTGAATCCACACACGGGTTTAACTCTGGAAGTTGAGTGCACACATTGACAACCGTTCTGTTAGATAGCTGCGTTTTGGATTTAGAAGCAGATATTTCCCTGTGCTTACTGCTGTTTCTTCCATATGCCGGTAATGGGCTGAAAACGCCTGTTTTGGGACTCTGCAGAAAAAGTGTTTGCAGACTGCTGAATCCACACACGGGTTTAACTCTGGAAGTTGAGTGCACACATTGACAACCGTTCTGTTAGATAGCTGCGTTTTGGATTTAGAAGCAGATATTTCCCTGTGCTTACTGCTGTTTCTTCCATATGCTGGTAATGGGCTGAAAACGCCTGTTTTGGGACTCTGCAGAGAAAGTGTTTGCAGACTGCTGAATCCACACACGGGTTTAACTCTGGAAGTTGAGTGCACACATTGACAACCGTTCTGTTAGATAGCTGCGTTTTGGATTTAGAAGCAGATATTTCCCTGTGCTTACTGCTGTTTCTTCCATATGCCGGTAATGGGCTGAAAACGCCTGTTTTGGGACTCTGCAGAGAAAGTGTTTGCAGACTGCTGAATCCACACACGGGTTTAACTCTGGAAGTTGAGTGCACACATTGACAACCGTTCTGTTAGATAGCTGCGTTTTGGATTTAGAAGCAGATATTTCCCTGGGCTTACTGCTGTTTCTTCCATATGCCGGTAATGGGCTGAAAACGCCTGCTTTGGGACTCTGCAGAGAAAGTGTTTGCAGACTGCTGAATCCACACACGGGTTTAAGTCTGGACGTTGAGTGCACACATTGACAACCGTTCTGTTAGATAGCTGCGTTTTGGATTTAGAAGCAGATATTTCCCTGTGCTTACTGCTGTTTCTTCCATATGCCGGTATTGGGCTGAAAACGCCTGTTTTGGGACTCTGCAGAGAAAGTGTTTGCAGACTGCTGAATCCACACACGGGTTTAACTCTGGAAGTTGAGTGCACACATTGACAACCGTTCTGTTAGATAGCTGCGTTTTGGATTTAGAAGCAGATATTTCCCTGGGCTTACTGCTGTTTCTTCCATATGCCGGTAATGGGCTGATAACGCCTGTTTTGGGACTCTGCAGAGAAAGTGTTTGCAGACTGCTGAATCCACACACGAGTTTATCTCTGGAAGTTGAGTGCACACATTGACAACCGTTCGGTTAGATAGCTGCGTTTTGGATTTAGAAGCAGATATTTCCCTGTGCTTACTGCTGTTTCTTCCATATGCCGGTAATGGGCTGAAAACGCCTGTTTTGGGACTCTGCAGAGAAAGTGTTTGCAGACTGCTGAATCCACACACGGGTTTAACTCTGGAAGTTGAGTGCACACATTGACAACCGCTCTGTTATATAGCTGCGTTTTGGATTTAGAAGCAGATATTTCCCTGTGCTTACTGCTGTTTCTTCCATATGCTGGTAATGGGCTGAAAACGCCTGTTTTGGGACTCTGCAGAGAAAGTGTTTGCAGACTGCTGAATCCACACACGGGTTTAACTCTGGAAGTTGAGTGCACACATTGACAACCGTTCTGTTAGATAGCTGCGTTTTGGATTTAGAAGCAGATATTTCCCTGTGCTTACTGCTGTTTCTTCCATATGCCGGTAATGGGCTGAAAACGCCTGTTTTGGGACTCTGCAGAAAAAGTGTTTGCAGACTGCTGAATCCACACACGGGTTTAACTCTGGAAGTTGAGTGCACACATTGACAACCGTTCTGTTAGATAGCTGCGTTTTGGATTTAGAAGCAGATATTTCCCTGTGCTTACTGCTGTTTCTTCCATATGCTGGTAATGGGCTGAAAACGCCTGTTTTGGGACTCTGCAGAGAAAGTGTTTGCAGACTGCTGAATCCACACACGGGTTTAACTCTGGAAGTTGAGTGCACACATTGACAACCGTTCTGTTAGATAGCTGCGTTTTGGATTTAGAAGCAGATATTTCCCTGTGCTTACTGCTGTTTCTTCCATATGCCGGTAATGGGCTGAAAACGCCTGTTTTGGGACTCTGCAGAGAAAGTTTTTGCAGACTGCTGAATCCACACACGGGTTTAACTCTGGAAGTTGAGTGCACACATTGACAATCGTTCTGTTAGATAGCTGCGTTTTGGATTTAGAAGCAGATATTTCCCTGGGCTTACTGCTGTTTCTTCCATATGCCGGTAATGGGCTGAAAACGCCTGTTTGGGGACTCTGCAGAGAAAGTGTTTGCAGACTGCTGAATCCACACACGGGTTTAACTCTGGAAGTTGAGTGCACACATTGACAACCGTTCTGTTAGATAGCTGCGTTTTGGATTTAGAAGCAGATATTTCCCTGTGCTTACTGCTGTTTCTTCCATATGCCGGTAATGGGCTGAAAACGCCTGTTTTGGGACTCTGCAGAGAAAGTGTTTGCAGACTGCTGAATCCACACACGGGTTTAACTCTGGAAGTTGAGTGCACACATTGACAACCGTTCTGTTAGATAGCTGCGTTTTGGATTTAGAAGCAGATATTTCCCTGTGCTTACTGCTGTTTCTTCCATATGCTGGTAATGGGCTGAAAACGCCTGTTTTGGGACTCTGCAGAGAAAGTGTTTGCAGACTGCTGAATCCACACACGGGTTTAACTCTGGAAGTTGAGTGTACACATTGACAACCGTTCTGTTAGATAGCTGCGTTTTGGATTTAGAAGCAGATATTTCCCTGTGCTTACTGCTGTTTCTTCCATATGCCGGTAATGGGCTGAAAACGCCTGTTTTGGGACTCTGCAGAGAAAGTGTTTGCAGACTGCTGAATCCACACACGGGTTTAACTCTGGAAGTTGAGTGCACACATTGACAATCGTTCTGTTAGATAGCTGCGTTTTGGATTTAGAAGCAGATATTTCCCTGTGCTTACTGCTGTTTCTTCCATATGCCGGTAATGGGCTGAAAACGCCTGTTTTGGGACTCTGCAGAGAAAGTGTTTGCAGACTGCTGAATCCACACACGGGTTTAACTCTGGAAGTTGAGTGCACACATTGACAACCGTTCTGTTAGATAGCTGCGTTTTGGATTTAGAAGCAGATATTTACCTGGGCTTACTGCTGTTTCTTCCATATGCCGGTAATGGGCTGAAAACGCCTGTTTTGGGACTCTGCAGAGAAAGTGTTTGCAGACTGCTGAATCCACACACGGGTTTAACTCTGGAAGTTGAGTGCACACATTGACAACCGTTCTGTTAGATAGCTGCGTTTTGGATTTAGAAGCAGATATTTCCCTGTGCTTACTGCTGTTTCTTCCATATGCCGGTAATGGGCTGATAACGCCTGTTTTGGGACTCTGCAGAGAAAGTGTTTGCAGACTGCTGAATCCACACACGAGTTTATCTCTGGAAGTTGAGTGCACACATTGACAACCGTTCGGTTAGATAGCTGCGTTTTGGATTTAGAAGCAGATATTTCCCTGGGCTTACTGCTGTTTCTTCCATATGCCGGTAATGGGCTGAAAACGCCTGTTTTGGGACTCTGCAGAGAAAGTGTTTGCAGACTGCTGAATCCACACACGGGTTTAACTCTGGAAGTTGAGTGCACACATTGACAACCGTTCTGTTAGATAGCTGCGTTTTGGATTTAGAAGCAGATATTTCCCTGTGCTTACTGCTGTTTCTTCCATATGCCGGTAATGGGCTGAAAACGCCTGTTTTGGGACTCTGCAGAGAAAGTGTTTGCAGACTGCTGAATCCTCACACGGGTTTAACTCTGGAAGTTGAGTGCACACATTGACAACCGTTCTGTTAGATAGCTGCGTTTTGGATTTAGAAGCAGATATTTCCCTGTGCTTACTGCTGTTTCTTCCATATGCCGGTAATGGGCTGAAAACGCCTGTTTTGGGACTCTGCAGAGAAAGTGTTTGCAGACTGCTGAATCCACACACGGGTTTAACTCTGGAAGTTGAGTGCACACATTGACAACCGCTCTGTTATATAGCTGCGTTTTGGATTTAGAAGCAGATATTTCCCTGTGCTTACTGCTGTTTCTTCCATATGCCGGTAATGGGCTGAAAACGCCTGTTTTGGGACTCTGCAGAGAAAGTGTTTGCAGACTGCTGAATCCACACACGGGTTTAACTCTGGAAGTTGAGTGCACACATTGACAACCGTTCTGTTAGATAGCTGCGTTTTGGATTTAGAAGCAGATATTTCCCTGTGCTTACTGCTGTTTCTTCCATATGCCGGTAATGGGCTGAAAACGCCTGTTTTGGGACTCTGCAGAGAAAGTGTTTGCAGACTGCTGAATCCACACACGGGTTTAACTCTGGAAGTTGAGTGCACACATTGACAATCGTTCTGTTAGATAGCTGCGTTTTGGATTTAGAAGCAGATATTTCCCTGTGCTTACTGCTGTTTCTTCCATATGCCGGTAATGGGCTGAAAACGCCTGTTTTGGGACTCTGCAGAGAAAGTGTTTGCAGACTGCTGAATCCACACACCGGTTTAACTCTGGAAGTTGAGTGCACACATTGACAACCGTTCTGTTACATAGCTGCGTTTTGGATTTAGAAGCAGATATTTCCCTGTGCTTACTGCTGTTTCTTCCACATGCCGGTAATGGGCTGAAAACGCCTGTTTTGGGACTCTGCAGAGAAAGTGTTTGCAGACTGCTGAATCCACACACGGGTTTAACTCTGGAAGTTGAGTGCACACATTGACAACCGTTCTGTTAGATAGCTGCGTTTTGGATTTAGAAGCAGATATTTCCCTGTGCTTACTGCTGTTTCTTCCATATGCCGGTAATGGGCTGAAAACGCCTGTTTGGGGACTCTGCAGAGAAAGTGTTTGCAGACTGCTGAATCCACACACGGGTTTAACTCTGGAAGTTGAGTGCACACATTGACAACCGTTCTGTTAGATAGCTGCGTTTTGGATTTAGAAGCAGATATTTCCCTGTGCTTACTGCTGTTTCTTCCATATGCCGGTAATGGGCTGAAAACGCCTGTTTTGGGACTCTGCAGAGAAAGTGTTTGCAGACTGCTGAATCCACACACGGGTTTAACTCTGGAAGTTGAGTGCACACATTGACAACCGTTCTGTTAGATAGCTGCGTTTTGGATTTAGAAGCAGATATTTCCCTGGGCTTACTGCTGTTTCTTCCATATGGCGGTAATGGGCTGAAAACGCCTGGTTTGGGACTCTGCAGAGAAAGTGTTTGCAGACTGCTGAATCCACACACGGGTTTAACTCTGGAAGTTGAGTGCACACATTGACAACCGTTCTGTTAGATAGCTGCGTTTTGGGTTTAGAAGCAGATATTTCCCTGTGCTTACTGCTGTTTCTTCCAGATGCCGGTAATGGGCTGAAAACGCCTGTTTTGGGACTATGCAGAGAAAGTGTTTGCAGACTGCTGAATCCACACACGGGTTTAACTCTGGAAGTTGAGTGCACACATTGACAACCGTTCTGTTAGATAGCTGCGTTTTGGATTTAGAAGCAGATATTTCCCTGTGCTTACTGCTGTTTCTTCCATATGCCGGTAATGGGCTGAAAACGCCTGTTTTGGGACTCTGCAGAGAAAGTGTTTGCAGACTGCTGAATCCACACACCGGTTTAACTCTGGAAGTTGAGTGCACACATTGACAACCGTTCTGTTAGATAGCTGCGTTTTGGATTTAGAAGCAGATATTTCCCTGTGCTTACTGCTGTTTCTTCCATATGCCGGTAATGGGCTGAAAACGCCTGTTTTGGGACTCTGCAGAGAAAGTGTTTGCAGACTGCTGAATCCACACACGGGTTTAACTCTGGAAGTTGAGTGCACACATTGACAACCGTTCTGTTAGATAGCTGCGTTTTGGATTTAGAAGCAGATATTTACCTGGGCTTACTGCTGTTTCTTCCATATGCCGGTAATGGGCTGAAAACGCCTGTTTTGGGACTCTGCAGAGAAAGTGTTTGCAGACTGCTGAATCCACACACGGGTTTAACTCTGGAAGTTGAGTGCACACATTGACAACCGTTCTGTTAGATAGCTGCGTTTTGGATTTAGAAGCAGATATTTCCCTGTGCTTACTGCTGTTTCTTCCATATGCCGGTAATGGGCTGAAAACGCCTGTTTTGGGACTCTGCAGAGAAAGTGTTTGCAGACTGCTGAATCCACACACGGGTTTAACTCTGGAAGTTGAGTGCACACATTGACAACCGTTCTGTTAGATAGCTGCGTTTTGGATTTAGAAGCAGATATTTCCCTGGGCTTACTGCTGTTTCTTCCATATGCCGGTAATGGGCTGAAAACGCCTGTTTTGGGACTCTGCAGAGGAAGTGTTTGCAGACTGCTGAATCCACACACGGGTTTAACTCTGGAAGTTGAGTGCACACATTGACAACCGTTCTGTTAGATAGCTGCGTTTTGGATTTAGAAGCAGATATTTCCCTGGGCTTACTGCTGTTTCTTCCATATGCCGGTAATGGGCTGAAAACGCCTGCTTTGGGACTCTGCAGAGAAAGTGTTTGCAGACTGCTGAATCCACACACGGGTTTAAGTCTGTACGTTGAGTGCACACATTGACAACCGTTCTGTTAGATAGCTGCGTTTTGGATTTAGAAGCAGATATTTCCCTGTGCTTACTGCTGTTTCTTCCATATGCCGGTATTGGGCTGAAAACGCCTGTTTTGGGACTCTGCAGAGAAAGTGTTTGCAGACTGCTGAATCCACACACGGGTTTAACTCTGGAAGTTGAGTGCACACATTGACAACCGTTCTGTTAGATAGCTGCGTTTTGGATTTAGAAGCAGATATTTCCCTGTGCTTACTGCTGTTTCTTCCATATGCCGGTAATGGGCTGATAACGCCTGTTTTGGGACTCTGCAGAGAAAGTGTTTGCAGACTGCTGAATCCACACACGGGTTTAACTCTGGAAGTTGAGTGCACACATTGACAACCGTTGTGTTAGATAGCTGCGTTTTGGATTTAGAAGCTGATATTTCCCTGTGCTTACTGCTGTTTCTTCCATATGCCGGTAAAGGGCTGAAAACGCCTGTTTTGGGACTCTGCAGAGATAGTGTTTGCAGACTGCTGAATCCACACACGGGTTTAACTCTGGAAGTTGAGTACACAAATTGAAAACCGGTCTGTTAGATAGCTGCGTTTTGAATTTAGAAGCAGATATTTCCCTGGGCTTACTGCTGTTTCTTCCATATGCCGGTAATGGGCTGAAAACGCCTGTTTTGGGATTCTGCAGAGAAAGTGTTTGCAGACTGCTGAATCCACACACGGGTTTAACTCTGGAAGTTGAGTGTACACATTGACAACCGTTCTGTTAGATAGCTGCGTTTTGCATTTAGAAGCAGATATTTCCCTGTGCTTACTGCTGTTTCTTCCATATGCCGGTAATGGGCTGAAAACGCCTGTTTTGGGACTCTGCAGAGAAAGTGTTTGCAGACTGCTGAATCCACACACGGGTTTAACTCTGGAAGTTGAGTGCACACATTGACAACCGTTGTGTTAGATAGCTGCGTTTTGGATTTAGAAGCTGATATTTCCCTGTGCTTACTGCTGTTTCTTCCATATGCCGGTAAAGGGCTGAAAACGCCTGTTTTGGGACTCTGCAGAGATAGTGTTTGCAGACTGCTGAATCCACACACGGGTTTAACTCTGGAAGTTCAGTGTACACATTGACAACCGTTCTGTTAGATAGCTGCGTTTTGGATTTAGAAGCAGATATTTCCCTGTGCTTACTGCTGTTTCTTCCATATGTCGGTAATGGGCTGAAAATGCCTGTTTTGGGACTCTGCAGAGAAAGTGTTTGCAGACTGCTGAATCCACACACGGGTTTAACTCTGGAAGTTGAGTGCACACATTGACAACCGTTCTGTTAGATAGCTGCGTTTTGGATTTAGAAGCAGATATTTCCCTGGGCTTACTGCTGTTTCTTCCATATGCCGGTAATGGGCTGAAAACGCCTGTTTTGGGACTCTGCAGAGAAAGTGTTTGCAGACTGCTGAATCCACACACGGGTTTAACTCTGGAAGTTGAGTGCACACATTGACAACCGTTCTGTTAGATAGCTGCGTTTTGGATTTAGAAGCAGATATTTCCCTGGGCTTACTGCTGTTTCTTCCATATGCCGGTAATGGGCTGAAAACGCCTGCTTTGGGACTCTGCAGAGAAAGTGTTTGCAGACTGCTGAATCCACACACGGGTTTAAGTCTGGACGTTGAGTGCACACATTGACAACCGTTCTGTTAGATAGCTGCGTTTTGGATTTAGAAGCAGATATTTCCCTGTGCTTACTGCTGTTTCTTCCATATGCCGGTATTGGGCTGAAAACGCCTGTTTTGGGACTCTGCAGAGAAAGTGTTTGCAGACTGCTGAATCCACACACGGGTTTAACTCTGGAAGTTGAGTGCACACATTGACAACCGTTCTGTTAGATAGCTGCGTTTTGGATTTAGAAGCAGATATTTCCCTGTGCTTACTGCTGTTTCTTCCATATGCCGGTAATGGGCTGATAACGCCTGTTTTGGGACTCTGCAGAGAAAGTGTTTGCAGACTGCTGAATCCACACACGAGTTTATCTCTGGAAGTTGAGTGCACACATTGACAACCGTTCGGTTAGATAGCTGCGTTTTGGATTTAGAAGCAGATATTTCCCTGTGCTTACTGCTGTTTCTTCCATATGCCGGTAATGGGCTGAAAACGCCTGTTTTGGGACTCTGCAGAGAAAGTGTTTGCAGACTGCTGAATCCACACACGGGTTTAACTCTGGAAGTTGAGTGCACACATTGACAACCGCTCTGTTATATAGCTGCGTTTTGGATTTAGAAGCAGATATTTCCCTGTGCTTACTGCTGTTTCTTCCATATGCCGGTAATGGGCTGAAAACGCCTGTTTTGGGACTCTGCAGAGAAAGTGTTTGCAGACTGCTGAATCCACACACGGGTTTAACTCTGGAAGTTGAGTGCACACATTGACAACCGTTCTGTTAGATAGCTGCGTTTTGGATTTAGAAGCAGATATTTCCCTGTGCTTACTGCTGTTTCTTCCATATGCCGGTAATGGGCTGAAAACGCCTGTTTTGGGACTCTGCAGAAAAAGTGTTTGCAGACTGCTGAATCCACACACGGGTTTAACTCTGGAAGTTGAGTGCACACATTGACAACCGTTCTGTTAGATAGCTGCGTTTTGGATTTAGAAGCAGATATTTCCCTGTGCTTACTGCTGTTTCTTCCATATGCTGGTAATGGGCTGAAAACGCCTGTTTTGGGACTCTGCAGAGAAAGTGTTTGCAGACTGCTGAATCCACACACGGGTTTAACTCTGGAAGTTGAGTGCACACATTGACAACCGTTCTGTTAGATAGCTGCGTTTTGGATTTAGAAGCAGATATTTCCCTGTGCTTACTGCTGTTTCTTCCATATGCCGGTAATGGGCTGAAAACGCCTGTTTTGGGACTCTGCAGAGAAAGTGTTTGCAGACTGCTGAATCCACACACGGGTTTAACTCTGGAAGTTGAGTGCACACATTGACAATCGTTCTGTTAGATAGCTGCGTTTTGGATTTAGAAGCAGATATTTCCCTGGGCTTACTGCTGTTTCTTCCATATGCCGGTAATGGGCTGAAAACGCCTGTTTGGGGACTCTGCAGAGAAAGTGTTTGCAGACTGCTGAATCCACACACGGGTTTAACTCTGGAAGTTGAGTGCACACATTGACAACCGTTCTGTTAGATAGCTGCGTTTTGGATTTAGAAGCAGATATTTCCCTGTGCTTACTTCTGTTTCTTCCATATGCCGGTAATGGGCTGAAAACGCCTGTTTTGGGACTCTGCAGAGAAAGTGTTTGCAGACTGCTGAATCCACACACGGGTTTAACTCTGGAAGTTGAGTGCACACATTGACAACCGTTCTGTTAGATAGCTGCGTTTTGGATTTAGAAGCAGATATTTCCCTGTGCTTACTGCTGTTTCTTCCATATGCTGGTAATGGGCTGAAAACGCCTGTTTTGGGACTCTGCAGAGAAAGTGTTTGCAGACTGCTGAATCCACACACGGGTTTAACTCTGGAAGTTGAGTGCACACATTGACAACCGTTCTGTTAGATAGCTGCGTTTTGGATTTAGAAGCAGATATTTCCCTGTGCTTACTGCTGTTTCTTCCATATGCCGGTAATGGGCTGAAAACGCCTGTTTTGGGACTCTGCAGAGAAAGTGTTTGCAGACTGCTGAATCCACACACGGGTTTAACTCTGGAAGTTGAGTGCACACATTGACAATCGTTCTGTTAGATAGCTGCGTTTTGGATTTAGAAGCAGATATTTCCCTGTGCTTACTGCTGTTTCTTCCATATGCCGGTAATGGGCTGAAAACGCCTGTTTGGGGACTCTGCAGAGAAAGTGTTTGCAGACTGCTGAATCCACACACGGGTTTAACTCTGGAAGTTGAGTGCACACATTGACAACCGTTCTGTTAGATAGCTGCGTTTTGGATTTAGAAGCAGATATTTCCCTGTGCTTACTGCTGTTTCTTCCATATGCCGGTAATGGGCTGAAAACGCCTGTTTTGGGACTCTGCAGAGAAAGTGTTTGCAGACTGCTGAATCCACACACGGGTTTAACTCTGGAAGTTGAGTGCACACATTGACAACCGTTCTGTTAGATAGCTGCGTTTTGGATTTAGAAGCAGATATTTCCCTGTGCTTACTGCTGTTTCTTCCATATGCCGGTAATGGGCTGATAACGCCTGTTTTGGGACTCTGCAGAGAAAGTGTTTGCAGACTGCTGAATCCACACACGAGTTTATCTCTGGAAGTTGAGTGCACACATTGACAACCGTTCGGTTAGATAGCTGCGTTTTGGATTTAGAAGCAGATATTTCCCTGGGCTTACTGCTGTTTCTTCCATATGCCGGTAATGGGCTGAAAACGCCTGTTTTGGGACTCTGCAGAGAAAGTGTTTGCAGACTGCTGAATCCACACACGGGTTTAACTCTGGAAGTTGAGTGCACACATTGACAACCGTTCTGTTAGATAGCTGCGTTTTGGATTTAGAAGCAGATATTTCCCTGTGCTTACTGCTGTTTCTTCCATATGCCGGTAATGGGCTGAAAACGCCTGTTTTGGGACTCTGCAGAGAAAGTGTTTGCAGACTGCTGAATCCTCACACGGGTTTAACTCTGGAAGTTGAGTGCACACATTGACAACCGTTCTGTTAGATAGCTGCGTTTTGGATTTAGAAGCAGATATTTCCCTGTGCTTACTGCTGTTTCTTCCATATGCCGGTAATGGGCTGAAAACGCCTGTTTTGGGACTCTGCAGAGAAAGTGTTTGCAGACTGCTGAATCCACACACGGGTTTAACTCTGGAAGTTGAGTGCACACATTGACAACCGCTCTGTTATATAGCTGCGTTTTGGATTTAGAAGCAGATATTTCCCTGTGCTTACTGCTGTTTCTTCCATATGCCGGTAATGGGCTGAAAACGCCTGTTTTGGGACTCTGCAGAGAAAGTGTTTGCAGACTGCTGAATCCACACACGGGTTTAACTCTGGAAGTTGAGTGCACACATTGACAACCGTTCTGTTAGATAGCTGCGTTTTGGATTTAGAAGCAGATATTTCCCTGTGCTTACTGCTGTTTCTTCCATATGCCGGTAATGGGCTGAAAACGCCTGTTTTGGGACTCTGCAGAGAAAGTGTTTGCAGACTGCTGAATCCACACACGGGTTTAACTCTGGAAGTTGAGTGCACACATTGACAACCGTTCTGTTAGATAGCTGCGTTTTGGATTTAGAAGCAGATATTTCCCTGTGCTTACTGCTGTTTCTTCCATATGCCGGTAATGGGCTGAAAACGCCTGTTTTGGGACTCTGCAGAGAAAGTGTTTGCAGACTGCTGAATCCACACACGGGTTTAACTCTGGAAGTTGAGTGCACACATTGACAACCGTTCTGTTAGATAGCTGCGTTTTGGATTTAGAAGCAGATATTTCCCTGGGCTTACTGCTGTTTCTTCCATATGGCGGTAATGGGCTGAAAACGCCTGGTTTGGGACTCTGCAGAGAAAGTGTTTGCAGACTGCTGAATCCACACACGGGTTTAACTCTGGAAGTTGAGTGCACACATTGACAACCGTTCTGTTAGATAGCTGCGTTTTGGGTTTAGAAGCAGATATTTCCCTGTGCTTACTGCTGTTTCTTCCAGATGCCGGTAATGGGCTGAAAACGCCTGTTTTGGGACTATGCAGAGAAAGTGTTTGCAGACTGCTGAATCCACACACGGGTTTAACTCTGGAAGTTGAGTGCACACATTGACAACCGTTCTGTTAGATAGCTGCGTTTTGGATTTAGAAGCAGATATTTCCCTGTGCTTACTGCTGTTTCTTCCATATGCCGGTAATGGGCTGAAAACGCCTGTTTTGGGACTCTGCAGAGAAAGTGTTTGCAGACTGCTGAATCCACACACCGGTTTAACTCTGGAAGTTGAGTGCACACATTGACAACCGTTCTGTTAGATAGCTGCGTTTTGGATTTAGAAGCAGATATTTCCCTGTGCTTACTGCTGTTTCTTCCATATGCCGGTAATGGGCTGAAAACGCCTGTTTTGGGACTCTGCAGAGAAAGTGTTTGCAGACTGCTGAATCCACACACGGGTTTAACTCTGGAAGTTGAGTGCACACATTGACAACCGTTCTGTTAGATAGCTGCGTTTTGGATTTAGAAGCAGATATTTACCTGGGCTTACTGCTGTTTCTTCCATATGCCGGTAATGGGCTGAAAACGCCTGTTTTGGGACTCTGCAGAGAAAGTGTTTGCAGACTGCTGAATCCACACACGGGTTTAACTCTGGAAGTTGAGTGCACACATTGACAACCGTTCTGTTAGATAGCTGCGTTTTGGATTTAGAAGCAGATATTTCCCTGTGCTTACTGCTGTTTCTTCCATATGCCGGTAATGGGCTGAAAACGCCTGTTTTGGGACTCTGCAGAGAAAGTGTTTGCAGACTGCTGAATCCACACACGGGTTTAACTCTGGAAGTTGAGTGCACACATTGACAACCGTTCTGTTAGATAGCTGCGTTTTGGATTTAGAAGCAGATATTTCCCTGGGCTTACTGCTGTTTCTTCCATATGCCGGTAATGGGCTGAAAACGCCTGTTTTGGGACTCTGCAGAGGAAGTGTTTGCAGACTGCTGAATCCACACACGGGTTTAACTCTGGAAGTTGAGTGCACACATTGACAACCGTTCTGTTAGATAGCTGCGTTTTGGATTTAGAAGCAGATATTTCCCTGGGCTTACTGCTGTTTCTTCCATATGCCGGTAATGGGCTGAAAACGCCTGCTTTGGGACTCTGCAGAGAAAGTGTTTGCAGACTGCTGAATCCACACACGGGTTTAACTCTGGAAGTTGAGTGCACACATTGACAACCGTTCTGTTAGATAGCTGCGTTTTGGATTTAAAAGCAGATATTTCCCTTTGCTTACTGCTGTTTCTTCCATATGCCGGTAATGGGCTGAAAACGCCTGTTTTGGGACTCTGCAGAGAAAGTGTTTGCAGACTGCTGAATCCACACACGGGTTTAACTCTGGAAGTTGAGTGCACACATTGACAACCGTTGTGTTAGATAGCTGCGTTTTGGATTTAGAAGCAGATATTTCCCTGTGCTTACTGCTGTTTCTTCCATATGCCGGTAATGGGTTGAAAATGCCTGTTTTGGGACTCTGCAGAGAAAGTGTTTGCAGACTGCTGAATCCACACACGGTTTTAACTCTGGAAGTTGAGTGCACACATTGACAACCGTTCTGTTAGATAGCTGCGTTTTGGATTTAGAAGCAGATATTTCCCTGTGCTTACTGCTGTTTCTTCCATATGCCGGTAAAGGGCTGAAAACGCCTGTTTTGGGACTCTGCAGAGAAAGTGTTTGCAGACTGCTGAATCCACACACGGGTTTAACTCTGGAAGTTGAGTGCACACATTGACAACCGTTCTGTTAGATAGCTGCGTTTTGGATTTAAAAGCAGATATTTCCCTGTGCTTACTGCTGTTTCTTCCATATGCCGGTAATGGGCTGAAAACGCCTGTTTTGGGACTCTGCAGAGAAAGTGTTTGCAGACTGCTGAATCCACACACGGGTTTAACTCTGGAAGTTGAGTGCACACATTGACAACCGTTCTGTTAGATAGCTGCGTTTTGGATTTAGAAGCAGATATTTCCCTGTGCTTACTGCTGTTTCTTCAATATGCCGGTAACGGGCTGATAACGCCTGTTTTGGGACTCTGCAGAGAAAGTGTTTGCAGACTGCTGAATCCACACACGGGTTTAACTCTGGAAGTTGAGTGCACACATTGACAACCGTTCTGTTAGATAGCTGCGTTTTGGATTTAGAAGCAGATATTTCCCTGTGCTTACTGCTGTTTCTTCCATATGCCGGTAATGGGCTGAAAACGCCTGTTTTGGGACTCTGCAGAGAAAGTGTTTGCAGACTGCGGAATCCACACACCGGTTTAACTCTGGAAGTTGAGTGCACACATTGACAACCGTTCTGTTAGATAGCTGCGTTTTGGATTTAGAAGCAGATATTTCCCTGTGCTTACTGCTGTTTCTTCCATATGCCGGTAATGGGCTGAAAACGCCTGTTTTGGGACTCTGCAGAGAAAGTCTCTGCAGACTGCTGAATCCACACACGGGTTTAACTCTGGAAGTTGAGTGCACACATTGACAACCGTTCTGTTAGATAGCTGCGTTTTGGATTTAGAAGCAGATATTTACCTGGGCTTACTGCTGTTTCTTCCATATGCCGGTAATGGGCTGAAAACGCCTGTTTTGGGACTCTGCAGAGAAAGTGTTTGCAGACTGCTGAATCCACACACGGGTTTAACTCTGGAAGTTGAGTGCACACATTGACAACCGTTCTGTTAGATAGCTGCGTTTTGGATTTAGAAGCAGATATTTCCCTGTGCTTACTGCTGTTTCTTCCATATGCCGGTAATGGGCTGAAAACGCCTGTTTTGGGACTCTGCAGAGAAAGTGTTTGCAGACTGCTGAATCCACACACGGGTTTAACTCTGGAAGTTGAGTGCACACATTGACAACCGTTCTGTTAGATAGCTGCGTTTTGGATTTATAAGCAGATATTTCCCTGTGCTTACTGCTGTTTCTTCCATATGCCGGTAATGGGCTGAAAACGCCTGTTTTGGGACTCTGCAGAGGAAGTGTTTGCAGACTGCTGAATCCACACACGGGTTTAACTCTGGAAGTTGAGTGCACACATTGACAACCGTTCTGTTAGATAGCTGCGTTTTGGATTTAGAAGCAGATATTTCCCTGGGCTTACTGCTGTTTCTTCCATATGCCGGTAATGGGCTGAAAACGCCTGCTTTGGGACTCTGCAGAGAAAGTGTTTGCAGACTGCTGAATCCACACACAGGTTTAACTCTGGAAGTTGAGTGCACACATTGACAACCGTTCTGTTAGATAGCTGCGTTTTGGATTTAAAAGCAGATATTTCCCTGTGCTTACTGCTGTTTCTTCCATATGCCGGTAATGGGCTGAAAACGCCTGTTTTGGGACTCTGCAGAGAAAGTGTTTGCAGACTGCTGAATCCACACACGGGTTTAACTCTGGAAGTTGAGTGCACACATTGACAACCGTTGTGTTAGATAGCTGCGTTTTGGATTTAGAAGCAGATATTTCCCTGTGCTTACTGCTGTTTCTTCCATATGCCGGTAATGGGTTGAAAATGCCTGTTTTGGGACTCTGCAGAGAAAGTGTTTGCAGACTGCTGAATCCACACACGGTTTTAACTCTGGAAGTTGAGTGCACACATTGACAACCGTTCTGTTAGATAGCTGCGTTTTGGATTTAGAAGCAGATATTTCCCTGTGCTTACTGCTGTTTCTTCCATATGCCGGTAAAGGGCTGAAAACGCCTGTTTTGGGACTCTGCAGAGAAAGTGTTTGCAGACTGCTGAATCCACACACGGGTTTAACTCTGGAAGTTGAGTGCACACATTGACAACCGTTCTGTTAGATAGCTGCGTTTTGGATTTAAAAGCAGATATTTCCCTGTGCTTACTGCTGTTTCTTCCATATGCCGGTAATGGGCTGAAAACGCCTGTTTTGGGACTCTGCAGAGAAAGTGTTTGCAGACTGCTGAATCCACACACGGGTTTAACTCTGGAAGTTGAGTGCACACATTGACAACCGTTCTGTTAGATAGCTGCGTTTTGGATTTAGAAGCAGATATTTCCCTGTGCTTACTGCTGTTTCTTCAATATGCCGGTAACGGGCTGATAACGCCTGTTTTGGGACTCTGCAGAGAAAGTGTTTGCAGACTGCTGAATCCACACACGGGTTTAACTCTGGAAGTTGAGTGCACACATTGACAACCGTTCTGTTAGATAGCTGCGTTTTGGATTTAGAAGCAGATATTTCCCTGTGCTTACTGCTGTTTCTTCCATATGCCGGTAATGGGCTGAAAACGCCTGTTTTGGGACTCTGCAGAGAAAGTGTTTGCAGACTGCTGAATCCACACACGGGTTTAACTCTGGAAGTTGAGTGCACACATTGACAATCGTTCTGTTAGATAGCTGCGTTTTGGATTTAGAAGCAGATATTTCCCTGGGCTTACTGCTGTTTCTTCCATATGCCGGTAATGGGCTGAAAACGCCTGTTTGGGGACTCTGCAGAGAAAGTGTTTGCAGACTGCTGAATCCACACACGGGTTTAACTCTGGAAGTTGAGTGCACACATTGACAACCGTTCTGTTAGATAGCTGCGTTTTGGATTTAGAAGCAGATATTTCCCTGTGCTTACTTCTGTTTCTTCCATATGCCGGTAATGGGCTGAAAACGCCTGTTTTGGGACTCTGCAGAGAAAGTGTTTGCAGACTGCTGAATCCACACACGGGTTTAACTCTGGAAGTTGAGTGCACACATTGACAACCGTTCTGTTAGATAGCTGCGTTTTGGATTTAGAAGCAGATATTTCCCTGTGCTTACTGCTGTTTCTTCCATATGCTGGTAATGGGCTGAAAACGCCTGTTTTGGGACTCTGCAGAGAAAGTGTTTGCAGACTGCTGAATCCACACACGGGTTTAACTCTGGAAGTTGAGTGCACACATTGACAACCGTTCTGTTAGATAGCTGCGTTTTGGATTTAGAAGCAGATATTTCCCTGTGCTTACTGCTGTTTCTTCCATATGCCGGTAATGGGCTGAAAACGCCTGTTTTGGGACTCTGCAGAGAAAGTGTTTGCAGACTGCTGAATCCACACACGGGTTTAACTCTGGAAGTTGAGTGCACACATTGACAATCGTTCTGTTAGATAGCTGCGTTTTGGATTTAGAAGCAGATATTTCCCTGTGCTTACTGCTGTTTCTTCCATATGCCGGTAATGGGCTGAAAACGCCTGTTTGGGGACTCTGCAGAGAAAGTGTTTGCAGACTGCTGAATCCACACACGGGTTTAACTCTGGAAGTTGAGTGCACACATTGACAACCGTTCTGTTAGATAGCTGCGTTTTGGATTTAGAAGCAGATATTTCCCTGTGCTTACTGCTGTTTCTTCCATATGCCGGTAATGGGCTGAAAACGCCTGTTTTGGGACTCTGCAGAGAAAGTGTTTGCAGACTGCTGAATCCACACACGGGTTTAACTCTGGAAGTTGAGTGCACACATTGACAACCGTTCTGTTAGATAGCTGCGTTTTGGATTTAGAAGCAGATATTTCCCTGTGCTTACTGCTGTTTCTTCCATATGCCGGTAATGGGCTGATAACGCCTGTTTTGGGACTCTGCAGAGAAAGTGTTTGCAGACTGCTGAATCCACACACGAGTTTATCTCTGGAAGTTGAGTGCACACATTGACAACCGTTCGGTTAGATAGCTGCGTTTTGGATTTAGAAGCAGATATTTCCCTGGGCTTACTGCTGTTTCTTCCATATGCTGGTAATGGGCTGAAAACGCCTGTTTTGGGACTCTGCAGAGAAAGTGTTTGCAGACTGCTGAATCCACACACGGGTTTAACTCTGGAAGTTGAGTGCACACATTGACAACCGTTCTGTTAGATAGCTGCGTTTTGGATTTAGAAGCAGATATTTCCCTGTGCTTACTGCTGTTTCTTCCATATGCCGGTAATGGGCTGAAAACGCCTGTTTTGGGACTCTGCAGAGAAAGTGTTTGCAGACTGCTGAATCCTCACACGGGTTTAACTCTGGAAGTTGAGTGCACACATTGACAACCGTTCTGTTAGATAGCTGCGTTTTGGATTTAGAAGCAGATATTTCCCTGTGCTTACTGCTGTTTCTTCCATATGCCGGTAATGGGCTGAAAACGCCTGTTTTGGGACTCTGCAGAGAAAGTGTTTGCAGACTGCTGAATCCACACACGGGTTTAACTCTGGAAGTTGAGTGCACACATTGACAACCGCTCTGTTAGATAGCTGCGTTTTGGATTTAGAAGCAGATATTTCCCTGTGCTTACTGCTGTTTCTTCCATATGCCGGTAATGGGCTGAAAACGCCTGTTTTGGGACTCTGCAGAGAAAGTGTTTGCAGACTGCTGAATCCACACACGGGTTTAACTCTGGAAGTTGAGTGCACACATTGACAACCGTTCTGTTAGATAGCTGCGTTTTGGATTTAGAAGCAGATATTTCCCTGTGCTTACTGCTGTTTCTTCCATATGCCGGTAATGGGCTGAAAACGCCTGTTTTGGGACTCTGCAGAGAAAGTGTTTGCAGACTGCTGAATCCACACACGGGTTTAACTCTGGAAGTTGAGTGCACACATTGACAACCGTTCTGTTAGATAGCTGCGTTTTGGATTTAGAAGCAGATATTTCCCTGTGCTTACTGCTGTTTCTTCCATATGCCGGTAATGGGCTGAAAACGCCTGTTTTGGGACTCTGCAGAGAAAGTGTTTGCAGACTGCTGAATCCACACACGGGTTTAACTCTGGAAGTTGAGTGCACACATTGACAACCGTTCTGTTAGATAGCTGCGTTTTGGATTTAGAAGCAGATATTTCCCTGGGCTTACTGCTGTTTCTTCCATATGGCGGTAATCGGCTGAAAACGCCTGGTTTGGGACTCTGCAGAGAAAGTGTTTGCAGACTGCTGAATCCACACACGGGTTTAACTCTGGAAGTTGAGTGCACACATTGACAACCGTTCTGTTAGATAGCTGCGTTTTGGGTTTAGAAGCAGATATTTCCCTGTGCTTACTGCTGTTTCTTCCAGATGCCGGTAATGGGCTGAAAACGCCTGTTTTGGGACTATGCAGAGAAAGTGTTTGCAGACTGCTGAATCCACACACGGGTTTAACTCTGGAAGTTGAGTGCACACATTGACAACCGTTCTGTTAGATAGCTGCGTTTTGGATTTAGAAGCAGATATTTCCCTGTGCTTACTGCTGTTTCTTCCATATGCCGGTAATGGGCTGAAAACGCCTGTTTTGGGACTCTGCAGAGAAAGTGTTTGCAGACTGCTGAATCCACACACCGGTTTAACTCTGGAAGTTGAGTGCACACATTGACAACCGTTCTGTTAGATAGCTGCGTTTTGGATTTAGAAGCAGATATTTCCCTGTGCTTACTGCTGTTTCTTCCATATGCCGGTAATGGGCTGAAAACGCCTGTTTTGGGACTCTGCAGAGAAAGTGTTTGCAGACTGCTGAATCCACACACGGGTTTAACTCTGGAAGTTGAGTGCACACATTGACAACCGTTCTGTTAGATAGCTGCGTTTTGGATTTAGAAGCAGATATTTACCTGGGCTTACTGCTGTTTCTTCCATATGCCGGTAATGGGCTGAAAACGCCTGTTTTGGGACTCTGCAGAGAAAGTGTTTGCAGACTGCTGAATCCACACACGGGTTTAACTCTGGAAGTTGAGTGCACACATTGACAACCGTTCTGTTAGATAGCTGCGTTTTGGATTTAGAAGCAGATATTTCCCTGTGCTTACTGCTGTTTCTTCCATATGCCGGTAATGGGCTGAAAACGCCTGTTTTGGGACTCTGCAGAGAAAGTGTTTGCAGACTGCTGAATCCACACACGGGTTTAACTCTGGAAGTTGAGTGCACACATTGACAACCGTTCTGTTAGATAGCTGCGTTTTGGATTTAGAAGCAGATATTTCCCTGGGCTTACTGCTGTTTCTTCCATATGCCGGTAATGGGCTGAAAACGCCTGTTTTGGGACTCTGCAGAGGAAGTGTTTGCAGACTGCTGAATCCACACACGGGTTTAACTCTGGAAGTTGAGTGCACACATTGACAACCGTTCTGTTAGATAGCTGCGTTTTGGATTTAGAAGCAGATATTTCCCTGGGCTTACTGCTGTTTCTTCCATATGCCGGTAATGGGCTGAAAACGCCTGCTTTGGGACTCTGCAGAGAAAGTGTTTGCAGACTGCTGAATCCACACACGGGTTTAACTCTGGAAGTTGAGTGCACACATTGACAACCGTTCTGTTAGATAGCTGCGTTTTGGATTTAAAAGCAGATATTTCCCTGTGCTTACTGCTGTTTCTTCCATATGCCGGTAATGGGCTGAAAACGCCTGTTTTGGGACTCTGCAGAGAAAGTGTTTGCAGACTGCTGAATCCACACACGGGTTTAACTCTGGAAGTTGAGTGCACACATTGACAACCGTTGTGTTAGATAGCTGCGTTTTGGATTTAGAAGCAGATATTTCCCTGTGCTTACTGCTGTTTCTTCCATATGCCGGTAATGGGTTGAAAATGCCTGTTTTGGGACTCTGCAGAAAAAGTGTTTGCAGACTGCTGAATCCACACACGGTTTTAACTCTGGAAGTTGAGTGCACACATTGACAACCGTTCTGTTAGATAGCTGCGTTTTGGATTTAGAAGCAGATATTTCCCTGTGCTTACTGCTGTTTCTTCCATATGCCGGTAAAGGGCTGAAAACGCCTGTTTTGGGACTCTGCAGAGAAAGTGTTTGCAGACTGCTGAATCCACACACGGGTTTAACTCTGGAAGTTGAGTGCACACATTGACAACCGTTCTGTTAGATAGCTGCGTTTTGGATTTAAAAGCAGATATTTCCCTGTGCTTACTGCTGTTTCTTCCATATGCCGGTAATGGGCTGAAAACGCCTGTTTTGGGACTCTGCAGAGAAAGTGTTTGCAGACTGCTGAATCCACACACGGGTTTAACTCTGGAAGTTGAGTGCACACATTGACAACCGTTCTGTTAGATAGCTGCGTTTTGGATTTAGAAGCAGATATTTCCCTGTGCTTACTGCTGTTTCTTCAATATGCCGGTAACGGGCTGATAACGCCTGTTTTGGGACTCTGCAGAGAAAGTGTTTGCAGACTGCTGAATCCACACACGGGTTTAACTCTGGAAGTTGAGTGCACACATTGACAACCGTTCTGTTAGATAGCTGCGTTTTGGATTTAGAAGCAGATATTTCCCTGTGCTTACTGCTGTTTCTTCCATATGCCGGTAATGGGCTGAAAATGCCTGTTTTGGGACTCTGCAGAGAAAGTGTTTGCAGACTGCTGAATCCACACACGGGTTTAACTCTGGAAGTTGAGTGCACACATTGAAAACCGTTCTGTTAGATAGCTGCGTTTTGGATTTAGAAGCAGATATTTCCCTGGGCTTACTGCTGTTTCTTCCATATGCCGGTAATGGGCTGAAAACCCCTGGTTTGGGACTCTGCAGAGAAAGTGTTTGCAGACTGCTGAATCCACACACGGGTTTAACTCTGGAAGTTGAGTGCACACATTGACAACCGTTCTGTTAGATAGCTGCGTTTTGGGTTTAGAAGCAGATATTTCCCTGTGCTTACTGCTGTTTCTTCCATATGCCGGTAATGGGCTGAAAACGCCTGTTTTGGGACTCTGCAGAGAAAGTGTTTGCAGACTGCTGAATCCACACACGGGTTTAACTCTGGAAGTTGAGTGCACACATTGACAACCGTTCTGTTAGATAGCTGCGTTTTGGATTTAGAAGCAGATATTTCCCTGTGCTTACTGCTGTTTCTTCCATATGCCGGTAATGGGCTGAAAACGCCTGTTTTGGGACTCTGCAGAGAAAGTGTTTGCAGACTGCTGAATCCACACACGGGTTTAACTCTGGAAGTTGAGTGCACACATTGACAACCGTTCTGTTAGATAGTTGCGTTTTGGATTTAGAAGCAGATATTTCCTTGTGCTTACTGCTGTTTCTTCCATATGCCGGTAACGGGCTGAAAACGCCTGTTTTGGGACTCTGCAGAGAAAGTGTTTGCAGACTGCTGAATCCACACACGGGTTTAACTCTGGAATTGAGTGCACACATTGACAACCGTTGTGTTAGATAGCTGCGTTTTGGATTTAGAAACTGATATTTCACTGTGCTTACTGCTGTTTCTTCCATATGCCGGTAAAGGGCTGAAAACGCCTGTTTTGTGACTCTGCAGAGATAGTGTTTGCAGACTGCTGAAACCACACACGGGTTTAACTCTGGAAGTTGAGTGCACACATTGACAACCGTTCTGTTAGATAGCTGCGTTTTGGATTTAGAAGCAGATATTTCCCTGGGCTTACTGCTGTTTCTTCCATATGCCGGTAATGGGCTGAAAACGCCTGTTTTGGGTCTCTGCAGAGAAAGTGTTTGCAGACTGCTGAATCCACACACAGGTTTAACTCTGGAAGTTGAGTGCACACATTGACAACCGTTCTGTTAGATAGCTGCGTTTTGGATTTAGAAGCAGATATTTCCCTGTGCTTACTGCTGTTTCTTCCATATGCCGGTAATGGGCTGAAAATGCCTGTTTTGGGACTCTGCACAGAAAGTGTTTGCAGACTGCTGAATCCACACACGGGTTTAACTCTGGAAGTTGAGTGCACACATTGACAACCGTTCTGTTAGATAGCTGCGTTTTGGATTTAGAAGCAGATATTTCCCTGGGCTTACTGCTGTTTCTTCCATATGCCGGTAATGGGCTGAAAACGCCTGTTTTGGGACTCTGCAGAGAAAGTGTTTGCAGACTGCTGAATCCACACGGGTTTAACTCTGGAAGTTGCGTGCACACATTGACAACCGTTCTGTTAGATAGCTGCGTTTTGGGTTTAGAAGCAGATATTTCCCTGTGCTTACTGCTGTTTCTTCCATATGCCGGTAATGGGCTGAAAACGCCTGTTTTGGGACTCTGCAGAGAAAGTGTTTGCAGACTGCTGAATCCACACACGGGTTTAACTCTGGAAGTTGAGTGCACACATTGACAACCGTTCTGTTAGATAGCTGCGTTTTGGATTTAGAAGCAGATATTTCCCTGAGCTTACTGCTATTTCTTCAATATGCCGGTAATGGGATGAAAACGCCTGTTTTGGGACTCTGCAGAGAAAGTGTTTGCAGACTGCCGAATCCACACACAGGTTTAACTCTGGAAGTTGAGTGCACACATTGACAACCGTTCTGTTAGATAGTTGCGTTTTGGATTTAGAAGCAGATATTTCCCTGTGCTTACTGCTGTTTCTTCCATATGCCGGTAATGGGCTGAAAACGCCTGTTTTGGGACTCTGCAGAGAAAGTGTTTGCAGACTGCTGAATCCACACACGGGTTTAACTCTGGAAGTTGAGTGCACACATTGACAACCGTTCTGTTAGATAGCTGCGTTTTGGATTTAAAAGCAGATATTTCCCTGTGCTTACTGCTGTTTCTTCCATATGCCGGTAAAGGGCTGAAAACGCCTGTTTTGGGACTCTGCAGGGAAAGTGTTTGCAGACTGCTGAATCCACACACGGGTTTAACTCTGGAAGTTGAGTGCACACATTGACAACCGTTCTGTTAGATAGCTGCGTTTTGGATTTAGAAGCAGATATTTCCCTGTGCTTACTGCCGTTTCTTCCATATGCCGGTAATGGGCTGAAAACCCCTGTTTTGGGACTCTGCAGAGAAGTTGTTTGCAGACTGCTGAATCCACACACGGGTTTAACTCTGGAAGTTGAGTGCACACATTGACAACCGTTCTGTTAGATAGCTGCGTTTTGGATTTAGAAGCAGATATTTCCCTGGGCTTACTGCTGTTTCTTCCATATGCCGGTAATGGGCTGAAAACGCCTGTTTTGGGACTCTGCAGAGAAAGTGTTTGCAGACTGCTGAATCCACACACGGGTTTAACTCTGGAAGTTGAGTGCACACATTGACAACCGTTCTGTTAGATAGCTGCGTTTTGGGTTTAGAAGCAGATATTTCCCTGTGCTTACTGCTGTTTCTTCCAGATGCCGGTAATGGGCTGAAAACGCCTGTTTTGGGACTCTGCAGAGAAAGTGTTTGCAGACTGCTGAATCCACACACGGGTTTAACTCTGGAAGTTGAGTGCACACATTGACAACCGTATTGTTAGATAGCTGTGTTTTGGATTTAGAAGCAGATATTTCCCTGTGCTTACTGCTGTTTCTTCCATATGCCGGTAATGGGCTGAAAACGCCTGTTTTGGGACTCTGCAGAGAATGTGTTTGCAGACTGCTGAATCCACACATGGGTTTAACTCCGGAAATTGAGTGCACACATTGACAACCGTTGTGTTAGATAGCTGCGTTTTGGATTTAGAAGCTGATTTTTCCCTGTGCTTACTGCTGTTTCTTCCATATGCCGGTAAAGGGCTGAAAACGCCTGTTTTGGGACTCTGCAGAGATAGTGTTTGCAGACTGCTGAATCCACACACGGGTTTAACTCTGGAAGTTGAGTGCACAAATTGACAACCGTTCTGTTAGATAGCTGCGTTTTGGATTCAGAAGCAGATATTTCCCTGGGCTTACTGCTGTTTCTTCCATATGCCGGTAATGGGCTGAAAACGCCTGGTTTGGGACTCTGCAGAGAAAGTGTTTGCAGACTGCTGCATCCACACACGGTTTTAACTCTGGAAGTTGAGTGCACACATTGACAACCGTTCTGTTAGATAGCTGCGTTTTGGATTTAGAAGCAGATATTTCCCTGGGCTTACTGCTGTTTCTTCCATATGCCGGTAATGGGCTGAAAACGCCTGTTTTGGGACTCTGCAGAGAAAGTGTTTGCAGACTGCTGAATCCACACACGGGTTTAACTCTGGAAGTTGAGTGCACACATTGACAACCGTTCTGTTAGATAGCTGCCTTTTGGATTTAGAAGCAGATATTTCCCTGTGCTTACTGCTGTTTCTTCCATATGCCGGTAATGGGCTGAAAACGCCTGTTTTGGGACTCTGCAGAGAAAGTGTTTGCAGACTGCTGAATCCACACACGGGTTTAACTCTGGAAGTTGAGTGCACACATTGACAACCGTTCTGTTAGATAGTTGCGTTTTGGATTTAGAAGCAGATATTTCCTTGTGCTTACTGCTGTTTCTTCCATATGCCGGTAATGGGCTGAAAACGCCTGTTTTGGGACTCTGCAGAGAAAGTGTTTGCAGACTGCTGAATCCACACACGGGTTTAACTCTGGAAGTTGAGTGCACACATTGACAACCGTTGTGTTAGATAGCTGCGTTTTGGATTTAGAAGCTGATATTTCCCTGTGCTTACTGCTGTTTCTTCCATATGCCGGTAAAGGGCTGAAAACGCCTGTTTTGTGACTCTGCAGAGATAGTGTTTGCAGACTGCTGAATCCACACACGCGTTTAACTCTGGAAGTTGAGTGCACACATTGACAACCGTTCTGTTAGATAGCTGCGTTTTGGATTTAGAAGCAGATATTTCCCTGGGCTTACTGCTGTTTCTTCCATATGCCGGTAATGGGCTGAAAACGCCTGTTTTGGGTCTCTGCAGAGAAAGTGTTTGCAGACTGCTGAATCCACACACAGGTTTAACTCTGGAAGTTGAGTGCACACATTGACAACCGTTCTGTTAGATAGCTGCGTTTTGGATTTAGAAGCAGATATTTCCCTGTGCTTACTGCTGTTTCTTCCATATGCCGGTAATGGGCTGAAAATGCCTGTTTTGGGACTCTGCAGAGAAAGTGTTTGCAGACTGCTGAATCCACACACGGGTTTAACTCTGGAAGTTGAGTGCACACATTGACAACCGTTCTGTTAGATAGCTGCGTTTTGGATTTAGAAGCAGATATTTCCCTGGGCTTACTGCTGTTTCTTCCATATGCCGGTAATGGGCTGAAAACGCCTGTTTTGGGACTCTGCAGAGAAAGTGTTTGCAGACTGCTGAATCCACACACGGGTTTAACTCTGGAAGTTGAGTGCACACATTGACAACCGTTCTGTTAGATAGCTGCGTTTTGGATTTAGAAGCAGATATTTCCCTGAGCTTACTGCTATTTCTTCAATATGCCGGTAATGGGATGAAAACGCCTGTTTTGGGACTCTGCAGAGAAAGTGTTTGCAGACTGCCGAATCCACACACAGGTTTAACTCTGGAAGTTGAGTGCACACATTGACAACCGTTCTGTTAGATAGTTGCGTTTTGGATTTAGAAGCAGATATTTCCCTGTGCTTACTGCTGTTTCTTCCATATGCCGGTAATGGGCTGAAAACGCCTGTTTTGGGACTCTGCAGAGAAAGTGTTTGCAGACTGCTGAATCCACACACGGGTTTAACTCTGGAAGTTGAGTGCACACATTGACAACCGTTCTGTTAGATAGCTGCGTTTTGGATTTAGAAGCAGATATTTCCCTGTGCTTACTGCTGTTTCTTCCATATGCCGGTAAAGGGCTGAAAACGCCTGTTTTGGGACTCTGCAGAGAAAGTGTTTGCAGACTGCTGAATCCACACACGGGTTTAACTCTGGAAGTTGAGTGCACACATTGACAACCGTTCTGTTAGATAGCTGCGTTTTGGATTTAGAAGCAGATATTTCCCTGTGCTTACTGCCGTTTCTTCCATATGCCGGTAAAGGGCTGAAAACCCCTGTTTTGGGACTCTGCAGAGAAGTTGTTTGCAGACTGCTGAATCCACACACGGGTTTAACTCTGGAAGTTGAGTGCACACATTGACAACCGTTCTGTTAGATAGCTGCGTTTTGGATTTAGAAGCAGATATTTCCCTGGGCTTACTGCTGTTTCTTCCATATGCCGGTAATGGGCTGAAAACGCCTGTTTTGGGACTCTGCAGAGAAAGTGTTTGCAGACTGCTGAATCCACACACGGGTTTAACTCTGGAAGTTGAGTGCACACATTGACAACCGTTCTGTTAGATAGCTGCGTTTTGGGTTTAGAAGCAGATATTTCCCTGTGCTTACTGCTGTTTCTTCCAGATGCCGGTAATGGGCTGAAAACGCCTGTTTTGGGACTCTGCAGAGAAAGTGTTTGCAGACTGCTGAATCCACACACGGGTTTAACTCTGGAAGTTGAGTGCACACATTGACAACCGTATTGTTAGATAGCTGTGTTTTGGATTTAGAAGCAGATATTTCCCTGTGCTTACTGCTGTTTCTTCCATATGCCGGTAATGGGCTGAAAACGCCTGTTTTGGGACTCTGCAGAGAATGTGTTTGCAGACTGCTGAATCCACACACGGGTTTAACTCCGGAAATTGAGTGCACACATTGACAACCGTTGTGTTAGATAGCTGCGTTTTGGATTTAGAAGCTGATTTTTCCCTGTGCTTACTGCTGTTTCTTCCATATGCCGGTAAAGGGCTGAAAACGCCTGTTTTGGGACTCTGCAGAGAAAGTGTTTGCAGACTGCTGAATCCACACACGGGTTTAACTCTGGAAGTTGAGTGCACAAATTGACAACCGTTCTGTTAGATAGCTGCGTTTTGGATTCAGAAGCAGATATTTCCCTGGGCTTACTGCTGTTTCTTCCATATGCCGGTAATGGGCTGAAAACGCCTGGTTTGGGACTCTGCAGAGAAAGTGTTTGCAGACTGCTGCATCCACACACGGTTTTAACTCTGGAAGTTGAGTGCACACATTGACAACCGTTCTGTTAGATAGCTGCGTTTTGGATTTAGAAGCAGATATTTCCCTGGGCTTACTGCTGTTTCTTCCATATGCCGGTAATGGGCTGAAAACGCCTGTTTTGGGACTCTGCAGAGAAAGTGTTTGCAGACTGCTGAATCCACACACGGGTTTAACTCTGGAAGTTGAGTGCACACATTGACAACCGTTCTGTTAGATAGCTGCCTTTTGGATTTAGAAGCAGATATTTCCCTGTGCTTACTGCTGTTTCTTCCATATGCCGGTAATGGGCTGAAAACGCCTGTTTTGGGACTCTGCAGAGAAAGTGTTTGCAGACTGCTGAATCCACACACGGGTTTAACTCTGGAAGTTGAGTGCACACATTGACAACCGTTCTGTTAGATAGCTGCGTTTTGGATTTAGAAGCAGATATTTCCCTGTGCTTACTGCTGTTTCTTCCATATGCCGGTAATGGGCTGAAAACGCCTGTTTTGGGACTCTGCAGAGAAAGTGTTTGCAGACTGCTGAATCCACACACCGGTTTAACTCTGGAAGTTGAGTGCACACATTGACAACCGTTCTGTTAGATAGCTGCGTTTTGGATTTAGAAGCAGATATTTCCCTGGGCTTACTGCTGTTTCTTCCATATGGCGGTAATAGGCTGAAAACGCCTGGTTTGGGACTCTGCAGAGAAAGTGTTTGCAGACTGCTGAATCCACACACGGGTTTAACTCTGGAAGTTGAGTGCACACATTGACAACCGTTCTGTTAGATAGCTGCGTTTTGGGTTTAGAAGCAGATATTTCCCTGTGCTTACTGCTGTTTCTTCCAGATGCCGGTAATGGGCTGAAAACGTCTGTTTTGGGACTATGCAGAGAAAGTGTTTGCAGACTGCTGAATCCACACACGGGTTTAACTCTGGAAGTTGAGTGCACACATTGACAACCGTTCTGTTAGATAGCTGCGTTTTGGATTTAGAAGCAGATATTTCCCTGTGGTTACTGCTGTTTCTTCCATATGCCGGTAATGGGCTGAAAACGCCTGTTTTGGGACTCTGCAGAGAAAGTGTTTGCAGACTGCTGAATCCACACACCGGTTTAACTCTGGAAGTTGAGTGCACACATTGACAACCGTTCTGTTAGATAGCTGCGTTTTGGATTTAGAAGCAGATATTTCCCTGTGCTTACTGCTGTTTCTTCCATATGCCGGTAATGGGCTGAAAACGCCTGTTTTGGGACTCTGCAGAGAAAGTGTTTGCAGACTGCTGAATCCACACACGGGTTTAACTCTGGAAGTTGAGTGCACACATTGACAACCGTTCTGTTAGATAGCTGCGTTTTGGATTTAGAAGCAGATATTTACCTGGGCTTACTGCTGTTTCTTCCATATGCCGGTAATGGGCTGAAAACGCCTGTTTTGGGACTCTGCAGAGAAAGTGTTTGCAGACTGCTGAATCCACACACGGGTTTAACTCTGGAAGTTGAGTGCACACATTGACAACCGTTCTGTTAGATAGCTGCGTTTTGGATTTAGAAGCAGATATTTCCCTGTGCTTACTGCTGTTTCTTCCATATGCCGGTAATGGGCTGAAAACGCCTGTTTTGGGACTCTGCAGAGAAAGTGTTTGCAGACTGCTGAATCCACACACGGGTTTAACTCTGGAAGTTGAGTGCACACATTGACAACCGTTCTGTTAGATAGCTGCGTTTTGGATTTAGAAGCAGATATTTCCCTGGGCTTACTGCTGTTTCTTCCATATGCCGGTAATGGGCTGAAAACGCCTGCTTTGGGACTCTGCAGAGAAAGTGTTTGCAGACTGCTGAATCCACACACGGGTTTAAGTCTGGACGTTGAGTGCACACATTGACAACCGTTCTGTTAGATAGCTGCGTTTTGGATTTAGAAGCAGATATTTCCCTGTGCTTACTGCTGTTTCTTCCATATGCCGGTATTGGGCTGAAAACGCCTGTTTTGGGACTCTGCAGAGAAAGTGTTTGCAGACTGCTGAATCCACACACGGGTTTAACTCTGGAAGTTGAGTGCACACATTGACAACCGTTCTGTTAGATAGCTGCGTTTTGGATTTAGAAGCAGATATTTCCCTGTGCTTACTGCTGTTTCTTCCATATGCCGGTAATGGGCTGATAACGCCTGTTTTGGGACTCTGCAGAGAAAGTGTTTGCAGACTGCTGAATCCACACACGAGTTTATCTCTGGAAGTTGAGTGCACACATTGACAACCGTTCGGTTAGATAGCTGCGTTTTGGATTTAGAAGCAGATATTTCCCTGTGCTTACTGCTGTTTCTTCCATATGCCGGTAATGGGCTGAAAACGCCTGTTTTGGGACTCTGCAGAGAAAGTGTTTGCAGACTGCTGAATCCACACACGGGTTTAACTCTGGAAGTTGAGTGCACACATTGACAACCGCTCTGTTATATAGCTGCGTTTTGGATTTAGAAGCAGATATTTCCCTGTGCTTACTGCTGTTTCTTCCATATGCCGGTAATGGGCTGAAAACGCCTGTTTTGGGACTCTGCAGAGAAAGTGTTTGCAGACTGCTGAATCCACACACGGGTTTAACTCTGGAAGTTGAGTGCACACATTGACAACCGTTCTGTTAGATAGCTGCGTTTTGGATTTAGAAGCAGATATTTCCCTGTGCTTACTGCTGTTTCTTCCATATGCCGGTAATGGGCTGAAAACGCCTGTTTTGGGACTCTGCAGAAAAAGTGTTTGCAGACTGCTGAATCCACACACGGGTTTAACTCTGGAAGTTGAGTGCACACATTGACAACCGTTCTGTTAGATAGCTGCGTTTTGGATTTAGAAGCAGATATTTCCCTGTGCTTACTGCTGTTTCTTCCATATGCTGGTAATGGGCTGAAAACGCCTGTTTTGGGACTCTGCAGAGAAAGTGTTTGCAGACTGCTGAATCCACACACGGGTTTAACTCTGGAAGTTGAGTGCACACATTGACAACCGTTCTGTTAGATAGCTGCGTTTTGGATTTAGAAGCAGATATTTCCCTGTGCTTACTGCTGTTTCTTCCATATGCCGGTAATGGGCTGAAAACGCCTGTTTTGGGACTCTGCAGAGAAAGTGTTTGCAGACTGCTGAATCCACACACGGGTTTAACTCTGGAAGTTGAGTGCACACATTGACAACCGTTCTGTTAGATAGCTGCGTTTTGGATTTAGAAGCAGATATTTCCCTGGGCTTACTGCTGTTTCTTCCATATGCCGGTAATGGGCTGAAAACGCCTGTTTTGGGACTCTGCAGAGAAAGTGTTTGCAGACTGCTGAATCCACACACGGGTTTAAGTCTGGACGTTGAGTGCACACATTGACAACCGTTCTGTTAGATAGCTGCGTTTTGGATTTAGAAGCAGATATTTCCCTGTGCTTACTGCTGTTTCTTCCATATGCCGGTATTGGGCTGAAAACGCCTGTTTTGGGACTCTGCAGAGAAAGTGTTTGCAGACTGCTGAATCCACACACGGGTTTAACTCTGGAAGTTGAGTGCACACATTGACAACCGTTCTGTTAGATAGCTGCGTTTTGGATTTAGAAGCAGATATTTCCCTGTGCTTACTGCTGTTTCTTCCATATGCCGGTAATGGGTTGATAACGCCTGTTTTGGGACTCTGCAGAGAAAGTGTTTGCAGACTGCTGAATCCACACACGAGTTTATCTCTGGAAGTTGAGTGCACACATTGACAACCGTTCGGTTAGATAGCTGCGTTTTGGATTTAGAAGCAGATATTTCCCTGTGCTTACTGCTGTTTCTTCCATATGCCGGTAATGGGCTGAAAACGCCTGTTTTGGGACTCTGCAGAGAAAGTGTTTGCAGACTGCTGAATCCACACACGGGTTTAACTCTGGAAGTTGAGTGCACACATTGACAACCGCTCTGTTATATAGCTGCGTTTTGGATTTAGAAGCAGATATTTCCCTGTGCTTACTGCTGTTTCTTCCATATGCCGGTAATGGGCTGAAAACGCCTGTTTTGGGACTCTGCAGAGAAAGTGTTTGCAGACTGCTGAATCCACACACGGGTTTAACTCTGGAAGTTGAGTGCACACATTGACAACCGTTCTGTTAGATAGCTGCGTTTTGGATTTAGAAGCAGATATTTCCCTGTGCTTACTGCTGTTTCTTCCATATGCCGGTAATGGGCTGAAAACGCCTGTTTTGGGACTCTGCAGAAAAAGTGTTTGCAGACTGCTGAATCCACACACGGGTTTAACTCTGGAAGTTGAGTGCACACATTGACAACCGTTCTGTTAGATAGCTGCGTTTTGGATTTAGAAGCAGATATTTCCCTGTGCTTACTGCTGTTTCTTCCATATGCTGGTAATGGGCTGAAAACGCCTGTTTTGGGACTCTGCAGAGAAAGTGTTTGCAGACTGCTGAATCCACACACGGGTTTAACTCTGGAAGTTGAGTGCACACATTGACAACCGTTCTGTTAGATAGCTGCGTTTTGGATTTAGAAGCAGATATTTCCCTGTGCTTACTGCTGTTTCTTCCATATGCCGGTAATGGGCTGAAAACGCCTGTTTTGGGACTCTGCAGAGAAAGTGTTTGCAGACTGCTGAATCCACACACGGGTTTAACTCTGGAAGTTGAGTGCACACATTGACAATCGTTCTGTTAGATAGCTGAGTTTTGGATTTAGAAGCAGATATTTCCCTGGGCTTACTGCTGTTTCTTCCATATGCCGGTAATGGGCTGAAAACGCCTGTTTGGGGACTCTGCAGAGAAAGTGTTTGCAGACTCCTGAATCCACACACGGGTTTAACTCTGGAAGTTGAGTGCACACATTGACAACCGTTCTGTTAGATAGCTGCGTTTTGGATTTAGAAGCAGATATTTCCCTGTGCTTACTGCTGTTTCTTCCATATGCCGGTAATGGGCTGAAAACGCCTGTTTTGGGACTCTGCAGAGAAAGTGTTTGCAGACTGCTGAATCCACACACGGGTTTAACTCTGGAAGTTGAGTGCACACATTGACAACCGTTCTGTTAGATAGCTGCGTTTTGGATTTAGAAGCAGATATTTCCCTGTGCTTACTGCTGTTTCTTCCATATGCTGGTAATGGGCTGAAAACGCCTGTTTTGGGACTCTGCAGAGAAAGTGTTTGCAGACTGCTGAATCCACACACGGGTTTAACTCTGGAAGTTGAGTGCACACATTGACAACCGTTCTGTTAGATAGCTGCGTTTTGGATTTAGAAGCAGATATTTCCCTGTGCTTACTGCTGTTTCTTCCATATGCCGGTAATGGGCTGAAAACGCCTGTTTTGGGACTCTGCAGAGAAAGTGTTTGCAGACTGCTGAATCCACACACGGGTTTAACTCTGGAAGTTGAGTGCACACATTGACAACCGTTCTGTTAGATAGCTGCGTTTTGGATTTAGAAGCAGATATTTCCCTGTGCTTACTGCTGTTTCTTCCATATGCCGGTAATGGGCTGATAACGCCTGTTTTGGGACTATGCAGAGAAAGTGTTTGCAGACTGCTGAATCCACACACGAGTTTATCTCTGGAAGTTGAGTGCACACATTGACAACCGTTCGGTTAGATAGCTGCGTTTTGGATTTAGAAGCAGATATTTCCCTGTGCTTACTGCTGTTTCTTCCATATGCCGGTAATGGGCTGAAAACGCCTGTTTTGGGACTCTGCAGAGAAAGTGTTTGCAGACTGCTGAATCCACACACGGGTTTAACTCTGGAAGTTGAGTGCACACATTGACAACCGCTCTGTTATATAGCTGCGTTTTGGATTTAGAAGCAGATATTTCCCTGTGCTTACTGCTGTTTCTTCCATATGCCGGTAATGGGCTGAAAACGCCTGTTTTGGGACTCTGCAGAGAAAGTGTTTGCAGACTGCTGAATCCACACACGGGTTTAACTCTGGAAGTTGAGTGCACACATTGACAACCGTTCTGTTAGATAGCTGCGTTTTGGATTTAGAAGCAGATATTTCCCTGTGCTTACTGCTGTTTCTTCCATATGCCGGTAATGGGCTGAAAACGCCTGTTTTGGGACTCTGCAGAAAAAGTGTTTGCAGACTGCTGAATCCACACACGGGTTTAACTCTGGAAGTTGAGTGCACACATTGACAACCGTTCTGTTAGATAGCTGCGTTTTGGATTTAGAAGCAGATATTTCCCTGTGCTTACTGCTGTTTCTTCCATATGCTGGTAATGGGCTGAAAACGCCTGTTTTGGGACTCTGCAGAGAAAGTGTTTGCAGACTGCTGAATCCACACACGGGTTTAACTCTGGAAGTTGAGTGCACACATTGACAACCGTTCTGTTAGATAGCTGCGTTTTGGATTTAGAAGCAGATATTTCCCTGTGCTTACTGCTGTTTCTTCCATATGCCGGTAATGGGCTGAAAACGCCTGTTTTGGGACTCTGCAGAGAAAGTGTTTGCAGACTGCTGATTCCACACACGGGTTTAACTCTGGAAGTTGAGTGCACACATTGACAACCGTTCTGTTAGATAGCTGCGTTTTGGATTTAGAAGCAGATATTTCCCTGGGCTTACTGCTGTTTCTTCCGTATGCCGGTAATCGGCTGAAAACGCCTGCTTTGGGACTCTGCAGAGAAAGTGTTTGCAGACTGCTGAATCCACACACGGGTTAAAGTCTGGACGTTGAGTGCACACATTGACAACCGTTCTGTTAGATAGCTGCGTTTTGGATTTAGAAGCAGATATTTCCCTGTGCTTACTGCTGTTTCTTCCATATGCCGGTATTGGGCTGAAAACGCCTGTTTTGGGACTCTGCAGAGAAAGTGTTTGCAGACTGCTGAATCCACACACGGGTTTAACTCTGGAAGTTGAGTGCACACATTGACAACCGTTCTGTTAGATAGCTGCGTTTTGGATTTAGAAGCAGATATTTCCCTGTGCTTACTGCTGTTTCTTCCATATGCCGGTAATGGGTTGATAACGCCTGTTTTGGGACTCTGCAGAGAAAGTGTTTGCAGACTGCTGAATCCACACACGAGTTTATCTCTGGAAGTTGAGTGCACACATTGACAACCGTTCGGTTAGATAGCTGCGTTTTGGATTTAGAAGCAGATATTTCCCTGTGCTTACTGCTGTTTCTTCCATATGCCGGTAATGGGCTGAAAACGCCTGTTTTGGGACTCTGCAGAGAAAGTGTTTGCAGACTGCTGAATCCACACACGGGTTTAACTCTGGAAGTTGAGTGCACACATTGACAACCGCTCTGTTATATAGCTGCGTTTTGGATTTAGAAGCAGATATTTCCCTGTGCTTACTGCTGTTTCTTCCATATGCCGGTAATGGGCTGAAAACGCCTGTTTTGGGACTCTGCAGAGAAAGTGTTTGCAGACTGCTGAATCCACACACGGGTTTAACTCTGGAAGTTGAGTGCACACATTGACAACCGTTCTGTTAGATAGCTGCGTTTTGGATTTAGAAGCAGATATTTCCCTGTGCTTACTGCTGTTTCTTCCATATGCCGGTAATGGGCTGAAAACGCCTGTTTTGGGACTCTGCAGAAAAAGTGTTTGCAGACTGCTGAATCCACACACGGGTTTAACTCTGGAAGTTGAGTGCACACATTGACAACCGTTCTGTTAGATAGCTGCGTTTTGGATTTAGAAGCAGATATTTCCCTGTGCTTACTGCTGTTTCTTCCATATGCTGGTAATGGGCTGAAAACGCCTGTTTTGGGACTCTGCAGAGAAAGTGTTTGCAGACTGCTGAATCCACACACGGGTTTAACTCTGGAAGTTGAGTGCACACATTGACAACCGTTCTGTTAGATAGCTGCGTTTTGGATTTAGAAGCAGATATTTCCCTGTGCTTACTGCTGTTTCTTCCATATGCCGGTAATGGGCTGAAAACGCCTGTTTTGGGACTCTGCAGAGAAAGTGTTTGCAGACTGCTGAATCCACACACGGGTTTAACTCTGGAAGTTGAGTGCACACATTGACAATCGTTCTGTTAGATAGCTGCGTTTTGGATTTAGAAGCAGATATTTCCCTGGGCTTACTGCTGTTTCTTCCATATGCCGGTAATGGGCTGAAAACGCCTGTTTGGGGACTCTGCAGAGAAAGTGTTTGCAGACTGCTGAATCCACACACGGGTTTAACTCTGGAAGTTGAGTGCACACATTGACAACCGTTCTGTTAGATAGCTGCGTTTTGGATTTAGAAGCAGATATTTCCCTGTGCTTACTGCTGTTTCTTCCATATGCCGGTAATGGGCTGAAAACGCCTGTTTTGGGACTCTGCAGAGAAAGTGTTTGCAGACTGCTGAATCCACACACGGGTTTAACTCTGGAAGTTGAGTGCACACATTGACAACCGTTCTGTTAGATAGCTGCGTTTTGGATTTAGAAGCAGATATTTCCCTGTGCTTACTGCTGTTTCTTCCATATGCTGGTAATGGGCTGAAAACGCCTGTTTTGGGACTCTGCAGAGAAAGTGTTTGCAGACTGCTGAATCCACACACGGGTTTAACTCTGGAAGTTGAGTGCACACATTGACAACCGTTCTGTTAGATAGCTGCGTTTTGGATTTAGAAGCAGATATTTCCCTGTGCTTACTGCTGTTTCTTCCATATGCCGGTAATGGGCTGAAAACGCCTGTTTTGGGACTCTGCAGAGAAAGTGTTTGCAGACTGCTGAATCCACACACGGGTTTAACTCTGGAAGTTGAGTGCACACATTGACAACCGCTCTGTTATATAGCTGCGTTTTGGATTTAGAAGCAGATATTTCCCTGTGCTTACTGCTGTTTCTTCCATATGCCGGTAATGGGCTGAAAACGCCTGTTTTGGGACTCTGCAGAGAAAGTGTTTGCAGACTGCTGAATCCACACACGGGTTTAACTCTGGAAGTTGAGTGCACACATTGACAACCGTTCTGTTAGATAGCTGCGTTTTGGATTTAGAAGCAGATATTTCCCTGTGCTTACTGCTGTTTCTTCCATATGCCGGTAATGGGCTGAAAACGCCTGTTTTGGGACTCTGCAGAGAAAGTGTTTGCAGACTGCTGAATCCACACACGGGTTTAACTCTGGAAGTTGAGTGCACACATTGACAATCGTTCTGTTAGATAGCTGCGTTTTGGATTTAGAAGCAGATATTTCCCTGTGCTTACTGCTGTTTCTTCCATATGCCGGTAATGGGCTGAAAACGCCTGTTTTGGGACTCTGCAGAGAAAGTGTTTGCAGACTGCTGAATCCACACACCGGTTTAACTCTGGAAGTTGAGTGCACACATTGACAACCGTTCTGTTAGATAGCTGCGTTTTGGATTTAGAAGCAGATATTTCCCTGTGCTTACTGCTGTTTCTTCCATATGCCGGTAATGGGCTGAAAACGCCTGTTTTGGGACTCTGCAGAGAAAGTGTTTGCAGACTGCTGAATCCACACACGGGTTTAACTCTGGAAGTTGAGTGCACACATTGACAACCGTTCTGTTAGATAGCTGCGTTTTGGATTTAGAAGCAGATATTTCCCTGGGCTTACTGCTGTTTCTTCCATATGGCGGTAATGGGCTGAAAACGCCTGGTTTGGGACTCTGCAGAGAAAGTGTTTGCAGACTGCTGAATCCACACACGGGTTTAACTCTGGAAGTTGAGTGCACACATTGACAACCGTTCTGTTAGATAGCTGCGTTTTGGGTTTAGAAGCAGATATTTCCCTGTGCTTACTGCTGTTTCTTCCAGATGCCGGTAATGGGCTGAAAACGCCTGTTTTGGGACTATGCAGAGAAAGTGTTTGCAGACTGCTGAATCCACACACGGGTTTAACTCTGGAAGTTGAGTGCACACATTGACAACCGTTCTGTTAGATAGCTGCGTTTTGGATTTAGAAGCAGATATTTCCCTGTGCTTACTGCTGTTTCTTCCATATGCCGGTAATGGGCTGAAAACGCCTGTTTTGGGACTCTGCAGAGAAAGTGTTTGCAGACTGCTGAATCCACACACCGGTTTAACTCTGGAAGTTGAGTGCACACATTGACAACCGTTCTGTTAGATAGCTGCGTTTTGGATTTAGAAGCAGATATTTCCCTGTGCTTACTGCTGTTTCTTCCATATGCCGGTAATGGGCTGAAAACGCCTGTTTTGGGACTCTGCAGAGAAAGTGTTTGCAGACTGCTGAATCCACACACGGGTTTAACTCTGGAAGTTGAGTGCACACATTGACAACCGTTCTGTTAGATAGCTGCGTTTTGGATTTAGAAGCAGATATTTCCCTGTGCTTACTGCTGTTTCTTCCATATGCCGGTAATGGGCTGAAAACGCCTGTTTTGGGATTCTGCAGAGAAAGTGTTTGCAGACTGCTGAATCCACACACGGGTTTAACTCTGGAAGTTGAGTGCACACATTGACAACCGTTCTGTTAGATAGCTGCGTTTTGGATTTAGAAGCAGATATTTCCCTGGGCTTACTGCTGTTTCTTCCATACGCCGGTAATGGGCTGAAAACGCCTGTTTTGGGACTCTGCAGAGGAAGTGTTTGCAGACTGCTGAATCCACACACGGGTTTAACTCTGGAAGTTGAGTGCACACATTGACAACCGTTCTGTTAGATAGCTGCGTTTTGGATTTAGAAGCAGATATTTCCCTGGGCTTACTGCTGTTTCTTCCATATGCCGGTAATGGGCTGAAAACGCCTGCTTTGGGACTCTGCAGAGAAAGTGTTTGCAGACTGCTGAATCCACACACGGGTTTAAGTCTGGACGTTGAGTGCACACATTGACAACCGTTCTGTTAGATAGCTGCGTTTTGGATTTAGAAGCAGATATTTCCCTGTGCTTACTGCTGTTTCTTCCATATGCCGGTATTGGGCTGAAAACGCCTGTTTTGGGACTCTGCAGAGAAAGTGTTTGCAGACTGCTGAATCCACACACGGGTTTAACTCTGGAAGTTGAGTGCACACATTGACAACCGTTCTGTTAGATAGCTGCGTTTTGGATTTAGAAGCAGATATTTCCCTGTGCTTACTGCTGTTTCTTCCATATGCCGGTAATGGGCTGATAACGCCTGTTTTGGGACTCTGCAGAGAAAGTGTTTGCAGACTGCTGAATCCACACACGGGTTTAACTCTGGAAGTTGAGTGCACACATTGACAACCGTTGTGTTAGATAGCTGCGTTTTGGATTTAGAAGCTGATATTTCCCTGTGCTTACTGCTGTTTCTTCCATATGCCGGTAAAGGGCTGAAAACGCCTGTTTTGGGACTCTGCAGAGATAGTGTTTGCAGACTGCTGAATCCACACACGGGTTTAACTCTGGAAGTTGAGTGCACAAATTGAAAACCGGTCTGTTAGATAGCTGCGTTTTGAATTTAGAAGCAGATATTTCCCTGGGCTTACTGCTGTTTCTTCCATATGCCGGTAATGGGCTGAAAACGCCTGTTTTGGGACTCTGCAGAGAAAGTGTTTGCAGACTGCTGAATCCACACACGGGTTTAACTCTGGAAGTTGAGTGTACACATTGACAACCGTTCTGTTAGATAGCTGCGTTTTGCATTTAGAAGCAGATATTTCCCTGTGCTTACTGCTGTTTCTTCCATATGCCGGTAATGGGCTGAAAACGCCTGTTTTGGGACTCTGCAGAGAAAGTGTTTGCAGACTGCTGAATCCACACACGGGTTTAACTCTGGAAGTTGAGTGCACACATTGACAACCGTTGTGTTAGATAGCTGCGTTTTGGATTTAGAAGCTGATATTTCCCTGTGCTTACTGCTGTTTCTTCCATATGCCGGTAAAGGGCTGAAAACGCCTGTTTTGGGACTCTGCAGAGATAGTGTTTGCAGACTGCTGAATCCACACACGGGTTTAACTCTGGAAGTTCAGTGTACACATTGACAACCGTTCTGTTAGATAGCTGCGTTTTGGATTTAGAAGCAGATATTTCCCTGTGCTTACTGCTGTTTCTTCCATATGTCGGTAATGGGCTGAAAATGCCTGTTTTGGGACTCTGCAGAGAAAGTGTTTGCAGACTGCTGAATCCACACACGGGTTTAACTCTGGAAGTTGAGTGCACACATTGACAACCGTTCTGTTAGATAGCTGCGTTTTGGATTTAGAAGCAGATATTTCCCTGGGCTTACTGCTGTTTCTTCCATATGCCGGTAATGGGCTGAAAACGCCTGTTTTGGGACTCTGCAGAGAAAGTGTTTGCAGACTGCTGAATCCACACACGGGTTTAACTCTGGAAGTTGAGTGCACACATTGACAACCGTTCTGTTAGATAGCTGCGTTTTGGATTTAGAAGCAGATATTTCCCTGGGCTTACTGCTGTTTCTTCCATATGCCGGTAATGGGCTGAAAACGCCTGCTTTGGGACTCTGCAGAGAAAGTGTTTGCAGACTGCTGAATCCACACACGGGTTTAAGTCTGGACGTTGAGTGCACACATTGACAACCGTTCTGTTAGATAGCTGCGTTTTGGATTTAGAAGCAGATATTTCCCTGTGCTTACTGCTGTTTCTTCCATATGCCGGTATTGGGCTGAAAACGCCTGTTTTGGGACTCTGCAGAGAAAGTGTTTGCAGACTGCTGAATCCACACACGGGTTTAACTCTGGAAGTTGAGTGCACACATTGACAACCGTTCTGTTAGATAGCTGCGTTTTGGATTTAGAAGCAGATATTTCCCTGTGCTTACTGCTGTTTCTTCCATATGCCGGTAATGGGCTGATAACGCCTGTTTTGGGACTCTGCAGAGAAAGTGTTTGCAGACTGCTGAATCCACACACGAGTTTATCTCTGGAAGTTGAGTGCACACATTGACAACCGTTCGGTTAGATAGCTGCGTTTTGGATTTAGAAGCAGATATTTCCCTGTGCTTACTGCTGTTTCTTCCATATGCCGGTAATGGGCTGAAAACGCCTGTTTTGGGACTCTGCAGAGAAAGTGTTTGCAGACTGCTGAATCCACACACGGGTTTAACTCTGGAAGTTGAGTGCACACATTGACAACCGCTCTGTTATATAGCTGCGTTTTGGATTTAGAAGCAGATATTTCCCTGTGCTTACTGCTGTTTCTTCCATATGCCGGTAATGGGCTGAAAACGCCTGTTTTGGGACTCTGCAGAGAAAGTGTTTGCAGACTGCTGAATCCACACACGGGTTTAACTCTGGAAGTTGAGTGCACACATTGACAACCGTTCTGTTAGATAGCTGCGTTTTGGATTTAGAAGCAGATATTTCCCTGTGCTTACTGCTGTTTCTTCCATATGCCGGTAATGGGCTGAAAACGCCTGTTTTGGGACTCTGCAGAAAAAGTGTTTGCAGACTGCTGAATCCACACACGGGTTTAACTCTGGAAGTTGAGTGCACACATTGACAACCGTTCTGTTAGATAGCTGCGTTTTGGATTTAGAAGCAGATATTTCCCTGTGCTTACTGCTGTTTCTTCCATATGCTGGTAATGGGCTGAAAACGCCTGTTTTGGGACTCTGCAGAGAAAGTGTTTGCAGACTGCTGAATCCACACACGGGTTTAACTCTGGAAGTTGAGTGCACACATTGACAACCGTTCTGTTAGATAGCTGCGTTTTGGATTTAGAAGCAGATATTTCCCTGTGCTTACTGCTGTTTCTTCCATATGCCGGTAATGGGCTGAAAACGCCTGTTTTGGGACTCTGCAGAGAAAGTGTTTGCAGACTGCTGAATCCACACACGGGTTTAACTCTGGAAGTTGAGTGCACACATTGACAATCGTTCTGTTAGATAGCTGCGTTTTGGATTTAGAAGCAGATATTTCCCTGGGCTTACTGCTGTTTCTTCCATATGCCGGTAATGGGCTGAAAACGCCTGTTTGGGGACTCTGCAGAGAAAGTGTTTGCAGACTGCTGAATCCACACACGGGTTTAACTCTGGAAGTTGAGTGCACACATTGACAACCGTTCTGTTAGATAGCTGCGTTTTGGATTTAGAAGCAGATATTTCCCTGTGCTTACTGCTGTTTCTTCCATATGCCGGTAATGGGCTGAAAACGCCTGTTTTGGGACTCTGCAGAGAAAGTGTTTGCAGACTGCTGAATCCACACACGGGTTTAACTCTGGAAGTTGAGTGCACACATTGACAACCGTTCTGTTAGATAGCTGCGTTTTGGATTTAGAAGCAGATATTTCCCTGTGCTTACTGCTGTTTCTTCCATATGCTGGTAATGGGCTGAAAACGCCTGTTTTGGGACTCTGCAGAGAAAGTGTTTGCAGACTGCTGAATCCACACACGGGTTTAACTCTGGAAGTTGAGTGCACACATTGACAACCGTTCTGTTAGATAGCTGCGTTTTGGATTTAGAAGCAGATATTTCCCTGTGCTTACTGCTGTTTCTTCCATATGCCGGTAATGGGCTGAAAACGCCTGTTTTGGGACTCTGCAGAGAAAGTGTTTGCAGACTGCTGAATCCACACACGGGTTTAACTCTGGAAGTTGAGTGCACACATTGACAATCGTTCTGTTAGATAGCTGCGTTTTGGATTTAGAAGCAGATATTTCCCTGTGCTTACTGCTGTTTCTTCCATATGCCGGTAATGGGCTGAAAACGCCTGTTTGGGGACTCTGCAGAGAAAGTGTTTGCAGACTGCTGAATCCACACACGGGTTTAACTCTGGAAGTTGAGTGCACACATTGACAACCGTTCTGTTAGATAGCTGCGTTTTGGATTTAGAAGCAGATATTTCCCTGTGCTTACTGCTGTTTCTTCCATATGCCGGTAATGGGCTGAAAACGCCTGTTTTGGGACTCTGCAGAGAAAGTGTTTGCAGACTGCTGAATCCACACACGGGTTTAACTCTGGAAGTTGAGTGCACACATTGACAACCGTTCTGTTAGATAGCTGCGTTTTGGATTTAGAAGCAGATATTTCCCTGTGCTTACTGCTGTTTCTTCCATATGCCGGTAATGGGCTGATAACGCCTGTTTTGGGACTCTGCAGAGAAAGTGTTTGCAGACTGCTGAATCCACACACGAGTTTATCTCTGGAAGTTGAGTGCACACATTGACAACCGTTCGGTTAGATAGCTGCGTTTTGGATTTAGAAGCAGATATTTCCCTGGGCTTACTGCTGTTTCTTCCATATGCCGGTAAAGGGCTGAAAACGCCTGTTTTGGGACTCTGCAGAGAAAGTGTTTGCAGACTGCTGAATCCACACACGGGTTTAACTCTGGAAGTTGAGTGCACACATTGACAACCGTTCTGTTAGATAGCTGCGTTTTGGATTTAGAAGCAGATATTTCCCTGTGCTTACTGCTGTTTCTTCCATATGCCGGTAATGGGCTGAAAACGCCTGTTTTGGGACTCTGCAGAGAAAGTGTTTGCAGACTGCTGAATCCACACACGGGTTTAACTCTGGAAGTTGAGTGCACACATTGACAACCGCTCTGTTATATAGCTGCGTTTTGGATTTAGAAGCAGATATTTCCCTGTGCTTACTGCTGTTTCTTCCATATGCCGGTAATGGGCTGAAAACGCCTGTTTTGGGACTCTGCAGAGAAAGTGTTTGCAGACTGCTGAATCCACACACGGGTTTAACTCTGGAAGTTGAGTGCACACATTGACAACCGTTCTGTTAGATAGCTGCGTTTTGGATTTAGAAGCAGATATTTCCCTGTGCTTACTGCTGTTTCTTCCATATGCCGGTAATGGGCTGAAAACGCCTGTTTTGGGACTCTGCAGAGAAAGTGTTTGCAGACTGCTGAATCCACACACGGGTTTAACTCTGGAAGTTGAGTGCACACATTGACAATCGTTCTGTTAGATAGCTGCGTTTTGGATTTAGAAGCAGATATTTCCCTGTGCTTACTGCTGTTTCTTCCATATGCCGGTAATGGGCTGATAACGCCTGTTTTGGGACTCTGCAGAGAAAGTGTTTGCAGACTGCTGAATCCACACACGGGTTTAACTCTGGAAGTTGAGTGCACACATTGACAATCGTTCTGTTAGATAGCTGCGTTTTGGATTTAGAAGCAGATATTTCCCTGTGCTTACTGCTGTTTCTTCCATATGCCGGTAATGGGCTGATAACGCCTGTTTTGGGACTCTGCAGAGAAAGTGTTTGCAGACTGCTGAATCCACACACGAGTTTATCTCTGGAAGTTGAGTGCACACATTGACAACCGTTCGGTTAGATAGCTGCGTTTTGGATTTAGAAGCAGATATTTCCCTGGGCTTACTGCTGTTTCTTCCATATGCCGGTAATGGGCTGAAAACGCCTGTTTTGGGACTCTGCAGAGAAAGTGTTTGCAGACTGCTGAATCCACACACGGGTTTAACTCTGGAAGTTGAGTGCACACATTGACAACCGTTCTGTTAGATAGCTGCGTTTTGGATTTAGAAGCAGATATTTCCCTGTGCTTACTGCTGTTTCTTCCATATGCCGGTAATGGGCTGAAAACGCCTGTTTTGGGACTCTGCAGAGAAAGTGTTTGCAGACTGCTGAATCCACACACGGGTTTAACTCTGGAAGTTGAGTGCACACATTGACAACCGCTCTGTTATATAGCTGCGTTTTGGATTTAGAAGCAGATATTTCCCTGTGCTTACTGCTGTTTCTTCCATATGCCGGTAATGGGCTGAAAACGCCTGTTTTGGGACTCTGCAGAGAAAGTGTTTGCAGACTGCTGAATCCACACACGGGTTTAACTCTGGAAGTTGAGTGCACACATTGACAACCGTTCTGTTAGATAGCTGCGTTTTGGATTTAGAAGCAGATATTTCCCTGTGCTTACTGCTGTTTCTTCCATATGCCGGTAATGGGCTGAAAACGCCTGTTTTGGGACTCTGCAGAGAAAGTGTTTGCAGACTGCTGAATCCACACACGGGTTTAACTCTGGAAGTTGAGTGCACACATTGACAATCGTTCTGTTAGATAGCTGCGTTTTGGATTTAGAAGCAGATATTTCCCTGTGCTTACTGCTGTTTCTTCCATATGCCGGTAATGGGCTGAAAACGCCTGTTTTGGGACTCTGCAGAGAAAGTGTTTGCAGACTGCTGAATCCACACACGGGTTTAACTCTGGAAGTTGAGTGCACACATTGACAACCGTTCTGTTAGATAGCTGCGTTTTGGATTTAGAAGCAGATATTTCCCTGTGCTTACTGCTGTTTCTTCCATATGCCGGTAATGGGCTGAAAACGCCTGTTTTGGGACTCTGCAGAGAAAGTGTTTGCAGACTGCTGAATCCACACACGGGTTTAACTCTGGAAGTTGAGTGCACACATTGACAACCGTTCTGTTAGATAGCTGCGTTTTGGATTTAGAAGCAGATATTTCCCTGTGCTTACTGCTGTTTCTTCCATATGCCGGTAATGGGCTGAAAACGCCTGTTTGGGGACTCTGCAGAGAAAGTGTTTGCAGACTGCTGAATCCACACACGGGTTTAACTCTGGAAGTTGAGTGCACACATTGACAACCGTTCTGTTAGATAGCTGCGTTTTGGATTTAGAAGCAGATATTTCCCTGTGCTTACTGCTGTTTCTTCCATATGCCGGTAATGGGCTGAAAACGCCTGTTTTGGGACTCTGCAGAGAAAGTGTTTGCAGACTGCTGAATCCACACACGGGTTTAACTCTGGAAGTTGAGTGCACACATTGACAACCGTTCTGTTAGATAGCTGCGTTTTGGATTTAGAAGCAGATATTTCCCTGGGCTTACTGCTGTTTCTTCCATAAGGCGGTAATGGGCTGAAAACGCCTGGTTTGGGACTCTGCAGAGAAAGTGTTTGCAGACTGCTGAATCCACACACGGGTTTAACTCTGGAAGTTGAGTGCACACATTGACAACCGTTCTGTTAGATAGCTGCGTTTTGGGTTTAGAAGCAGATATTTCCCTGTGCTTACTGCTGTTTCTTCCAGATGCCGGTAATGGGCTGAAAACGCCTGTTTTGGGACTATGCAGAGAAAGTGTTTGCAGACTGCTGAATCCACACACGGGTTTAACTCTGGAAGTTGAGTGCACACATTGACAACCGTTCTGTTAGATAGCTGCGTTTTGGATTTAGAAGCAGATATTTCCCTGTGCTTACTGCTGTTTCTTCCATATGCCGGTAATGGGCTGAAAACGCCTGTTTTGGGACTCTGCAGAGAAAGTGTTTGCAGACTGCTGAATCCACACACCGGTTTAACTCTGGAAGTTGAGTGCACACATTGACAACCGTTCTGTTAGATAGCTGCGTTTTGGATTTAGAAGCAGATATTTCCCTGTGCTTACTGCTGTTTCTTCCATATGCCGGTAATGGGCTGAAAACGCCTGTTTTGGGACTCTGCAGAGAAAGTGTTTGCAGACTGCTGAATCCACACACGGGTTTAACTCTGGAAGTTGAGTGCACACATTGACAACCGTTCTGTTAGATAGCTGCGTTTTGGATTTAGAAGCAGATATTTACCTGGGCTTACTGCTGTTTCTTCCATATGCCGGTAATGGGCTGAAAACGCCTGTTTTGGGACTCTGCAGAGAAAGTGTTTGCAGACTGCTGAATCCACACACGGGTTTAACTCTGGAAGTTGAGTGCACACATTGACAACCGTTCTGTTAGATAGCTGCGTTTTGGATTTAGAAGCAGATATTTCCCTGTGCTTACTGCTGTTTCTTCCATATGCCGGTAATGGGCTGAAAACGCCTGTTTTGGGACTCTGCAGAGAAAGTGTTTGCAGACTGCTGAATCCACACACGGGTTTAACTCTGGAAGTTGAGTGCACACATTGACAACCGTTCTGTTAGATAGCTGCGTTTTGGATTTAGAAGCAGATATTTCCCTGGGCTTACTGCTGTTTCTTCCATATGCCGGTAATGGGCTGAAAACGCCTGTTTTGGGACTCTGCAGAGGAAGTGTTTGCAGACTGCTGAATCCACACACGGGTTTAACTCTGGAAGTTGAGTGCACACATTGACAACCGTTCTGTTAGATAGCTGCGTTTTGGATTTAGAAGCAGATATTTCCCTGGGCTTACTGCTGTTTCTTCCATATGCCGGTAATGGGCTGAAAACGCCTGCTTTGGGACTCTGCAGAGAAAGTGTTTGCAGACTGCTGAATCCACACACGGGTTTAAGTCTGGACGTTGAGTGCACACATTGACAACCGTTCTGTTAGATAGCTGCGTTTTGGATTTAGAAGCAGATATTTCCCTGTGCTTACTGCTGTTTCTTCCATATGCCGGTATTGGGCTGAAAACGCCTGTTTTGGGACTCTGCAGAGAAAGTGTTTGCAGACTGCTGAATCCACACACGGGTTTAACTCTGGAAGTTGAGTGCACACATTGACAACCGTTCTGTTAGATAGCTGCGTTTTGGATTTAGAAGCAGATATTTCCCTGTGCTTACTGCTGTTTCTTCCATATGCCGGTAATGGGCTGATAACGCCTGTTTTGGGACTCTGCAGAGAAAGTGTTTGCAGACTGCTGAATCCACACACGGGTTTAACTCTGGAAGTTGAGTGCACACATTGACAACCGTTGTGTTAGATAGCTGCGTTTTGGATTTAGAAGCTGATATTTCCCTGTGCTTACTGCTGTTTCTTCCATATGCCGGTAAAGGGCTGAAAACGCCTGTTTTGGGACTCTGCAGAGATAGTGTTTGCAGACTGCTGAATCCACACACGGGTTTAACTCTGGAAGTTGAGTGCACAAATTGAAAACCGGTCTGTTAGATAGCTGCGTTTTGAATTTAGAAGCAGATATTTCCCTGGGCTTACTGCTGTTTCTTCCATATGCCGGTAATGGGCTGAAAACGCCTGTTTTGGGACTCTGCAGAGAAAGTGTTTGCAGACTGCTGAATCCACACACGGGTTTAACTCTGGAAGTTGAGTGTACACATTGACAACCGTTCTGTTAGATAGCTGCGTTTTGCATTTAGAAGCAGATATTTCCCTGTGCTTACTGCTGTTTCTTCCATATGCCGGTAATGGGCTGAAAACGCCTGTTTTGGGACTCTGCAGAGAAAGTGTTTGCAGACTGCTGAATCCACACACGGGTTTAACTCTGGAAGTTGAGTGCACACATTGACAACCGTTGTGTTAGATAGCTGCGTTTTGGATTTAGAAGCTGATATTTCCCTGTGCTTACTGCTGTTTCTTCCATATGCCGGTAAAGGGCTGAAAACGCCTGTTTTGGGACTCTGCAGAGATAGTGTTTGCAGACTGCTGAATCCACACACGGGTTTAACTCTGGAAGTTCAGTGTACACATTGACAACCGTTCTGTTAGATAGCTGCGTTTTGGATTTAGAAGCAGATATTTCCCTGTGCTTACTGCTGTTTCTTCCATATGTCGGTAATGGGCTGAAAATGCCTGTTTTGGGACTCTGCAGAGAAAGTGTTTGCAGACTGCTGAATCCACACACGGGTTTAACTCTGGAAGTTGAGTGCACACATTGACAACCGTTCTGTTAGATAGCTGCGTTTTGGATTTAGAAGCAGATATTTCCCTGTGCTTACTGCTGTTTCTTCCATATGCCGGTAATGGGCTGAAAACGCCTGTTTTGGGACTCTGCAGAGAAAGTGTTTGCAGACTGCTGAATCCACACACGGGTTTAACTCTGGAAGTTGAGTGCACACATTGACAACCGTTCTGTTAGATAGCTGCCTTTTGGATTTAGAAGCAGATATTTCCCTGTGCTTACTGCTGTTTCTTCCATATGCCGGTAAAGGGCTGAAAACGCCTGTTTTGGGACTCTGCAGAGAAAGTGTTTGCAGACTGCTGAATCCACACACGGGTTTAACTCTGGAAGTTGAGTGCACACATTGACAACCGTTCTGTTAGATAGCTGCGTTTTGGATTTAGAAGCAGATATTTCCCTGGGCTTACTGCTGTTTCTTCCATATGCCGGTAATGGGCTGAAAACGCCTGTTTTGGGACTCTGCAGAGAAGATGTTTGCAGACTGCTGAATCCACACGCGGGTTTAACTCAGGAAGTTGAGTGGACACATTGACAACTGTTCTGTTAGATAGCTGCGTTTTGGATTTAGAAGCAGATATTTCCCTGTGCTTACTGCTGTTTCTTCCCTATGCCGGTAATGGGCTGAAAACGCCTGTTTTGGGACTCTGCAGAGAAAGTGTTTGCAGACTGCTGAATCCACACACGGGTTTAACTCTGGAAGTTGAGTGCACACATTGACAACCGTTCTGTTAGATAGCTGCGTTTTGGATTTAGAAGCAGATATTTCCCTGTGCTTACTGCCGTTTCTTCCATATGCCGGTAATGGGCTGAAAACGCCTGTTTTGGGACTCTGCAGAGAAGGTGTTTGCAGACTGCTGAATCCACACACGGGTTTAACTCTGGAAGTTGAGTGCACACATTTACAACCGTTCTGTTAGATAGTTGCGTTTTGGATTTAGAAGCAGATATTTCCCTGTGCTTACTGCTGTTTCTTCCATATGCCGGTAATGGGCTGAAAATGCCTGTTTTGGGACTCTGCAGAGAAAGTGTTTGCAGACTGCTGAATCCACACACGGGTTTAACTCTGGAAGTTGAGTGCACACATTGACAACCGTTCTGTTAGATAGCTGCGTTTTGGATTTAGAAGCAGATATTTCCCTGGGCTTACTGCTGTTTCTTCCATATGCCGGCAATGGGCTGAAAACGCCTGGTTTGGGACTCTGCAGAGAAAGTGTTTGCAGACTGCTGAATCCACACACGGGTTTAACTCTGGAAGTTGAGTGCACACATTGACAACAGTTCTGTTAGATAGCTGCGTTTTGGGTTTAGAAGCAGATATTTCCCTGTGCTTACTGCTGTTTCTTCCAGATGCCGGTAATGGGCTGAAAACGCCTGTTTTGGGACTCTGCAGAGAAAGTGTTTGCAGACTGCTGAATCCACACACGAGTTTATCTCTGGAAGTTGAGTGCACACATTGACAACCGTTCGGTTAGATAGCTGCGTTTTGGATTTAGAAGCAGATATTTCCCTGTGCTTACTGCTGTTTCTTCCATATGCCGGTAATGGGCTGAAAACGCCTGTTTTGGGACTCTGCAGAGAAAGTGTTTGCAGACTGCTGAATCCACACACGGGTTTAACTCTGGAAGTTGAGTGCACACATTGACAACCGCTCTGTTATATAGCTGCGTTTTGGATTTAGAAGCAGATATTTCCCTGTGCTTACTGCTGTTTCTTCCATATGCCGGTAATGGGCTGAAAACGCCTGTTTTGGGACTCTGCAGAGAAAGTGTTTGCAGACTGCTGAATCCACACACGGGTTTAACTCTGGAAGTTGAGTGCACACATTGACAACCGTTCTGTTAGATACTTGCGTTTTGGATTTAGAAGCAGATATTTCCCTGTGCTTACTGCTGTTTCTTCCATATGCCGGTAATGGGCTGAAAACGCCTGTTTTGGGACTCTGCAGAGAAAGTGTTTGCAGACTGCTGAATCCACACACGGGTTTAACTCTGGAAGTTGAGTGCACACATTGACAACCGTTGTGTTAGATAGCTGCGTTTTGGATTTAGAAGCTGATATTTCCCTGTGCTTACTGCTGTTTCTTCCATATGCCGGTAAAGGGCTGAAAACGCCTGTTTTGGGACTCTGCAGAGAAAGTGTTTGCAGACTGCTGAATCCACACACGGGTTTAACTCCGGAAATTGAGTGCACACATTGACAACCGTTGTGTTAGATAGCTGCGTTTTGGATTTAGAAGCTGATTTTTCCCTGTGCTTACTGCTGTTTCTTCCATATGCCGGTAAAGGGCTGAAAACGCCTGTTTTGGGACTCTGCAGAGATAGTGTTTGCAGACTGCTGAATCCACACACGGGTTTAACTCTGGAAGTTGAGTGCACACATTGACAACCGTTCTGTTAGATAGCTGCGTTTTGGATTCAGAAGCAGATATTTCCCTGGGCTTACTGCTGTTTCTTCCATATGCCGGTAATGGGCTGAAAACGCCTGGTTTGGGACTCTGCAGAGAAAGTGTTTGCAGACTGCTGCATCCACACACGGTTTTAACTCTGGAAGTTGAGTGCACACATTGACAACCGTTCTGTTAGATAGCTGCGTTTTGGATTTAGAAGCAGATATTTCCCTGGGCTTACTGCTGTTTCTTCCATATGCCGGTAATGGGCTGAAAACGCCTGTTTTGGGACTCTGCAGAGAAAGTGTTTGCAGACTGCTGAATCCACACACGGGTTTAACTCTGGAAGTTGAGTGCACACATTGACAACCGTTCTGTTAGATAGCTGCCTTTTGGATTTAGAAGCAGATATTTCCCTGTGCTTACTGCTGTTTCTTCCATATGCCGGCAATGGGCTGAAAACGCCTGTTTTGGGACTCTGCAGAGAAAGTGTTTGCAGACTGCTGAATCCACACACGGGTTTAACTCTGGAATTTGAGTGCACACATTGACAACCGTTCTGTTAGATAGCTGCGTTTTGGATTTAGAAGCAGATATTTCCCTGTGCTTACTGCTGTTTCTTCCATATGCCGGTAATGGGCTGAAAACGCCTGTTTTGGGACTCTGCAGAGAAAGTGTTTGCAGACTGCTGAATCCACACACGGGTTTAACTCTGGAAGTTGAGTGCACACATTGACAACCGTTCTGTTAGATAGCTGCGTTTTGGATTTAGAAGCAGATATTTCCCTGGGCTTACTGCTGTTTCTTCCATATGGCGGTAATGGGCTGAAAACGCCTGGTTTGGGACTCTGCAGAGAAAGTGTTTGCAGACTGCTGAATCCACACACGGGTTTAACTCTGGAAGTTGAGTGCACACATTGACAACCGTTCTGTTAGATAGCTGCGTTTTGGGTTTAGAAGCAGATATTTCCCTGTGCTTACTGCTGTTTCTTCCATATGCCGGTAATGGGCTGAAAACGCCTGTTTTGGGACTATGCAGAGAAAGTGTTTGCAGACTGCTGAATCCACACACGGGTTTAACTCTGGAAGTTGAGTGCACACATTGACAACCGTTCTGTTAGATAGCTGCGTTTTGGATTTAGAAGCAGATATTTCCCTGTGCTTACTGCTGTTTCTTCCATATGCCGGTAATGGGCTGAATACGCCTGTTTTGGGACTCTGCAGAGAAAGTGTTTACAGACTGCTGAATCCACACACGGGTTTAACTCTGGAAGTTGAGTGCACACATTGACAACCGTTGTGTTAGATAGCTGCGTTTTGGATTTAGAAGCAGATATTTCCCTGTGCTTACTGCTGTTTCTTCCATATGCCGGTAAAGGGCTGAAAACGCCCGTTTTGGGACTCTGCAGAGATAGTGTTTGCAGACTGCTGAATCCACACACGGGTTTAACTCTGGAAGTTGAGTGCACAAATTGACAACCGTTCTGTTAGATAGCTGCGTTTTGAATTTAGAAGCAGATATTTCCCTGGGCTTACTGCTGTTTCTTCCATATGCCGGTAATGGGCTGAAAACGCCTGTTTTGGGACTCTGCAGAGAAAGTGTTTGCAGACTGCTGAATCCACACACGGGTTTAACTCTGGAAGTTGAGTGTACACATTGACAACCGTTCTGTTAGATAGCTGCGTTTTGGATTTAGAAGCAGATATTTCCCTGTGCTTACTGCTGTTTCTTCCATATGCCGGTAATGGGCTGAAAACGCCTGTTTTGGGACTCTGCAGAGAAAGTGTTTGCAGACTGCTGAATCCACAGACGGGTTTAACTCTGGAAGTTGAGTGCACACATTGACAACCGTTGTGTTAGATAGCTGCGTTTTGGATTTAGAAGCTGATATTTCCCTGTGCTTACTGCTGTTTCTTCCATATGCCGGTAAAGGGCTGAAAACGCCTGTTTTGGGACTCTGCAGAGATAGTGTTTGCAGACTGCTGAATCCACACACGGGTTTAACTCTGGAAGTTCAGTGTACACATTGACAACCGTTCTGTTAGATAGCTGCGTTTTGGATTTAGAAGCAGATATTTCCCTGTGCTTACTGCTGTTTCTTCCATATGTCGGTAATGGGCTGAAAATGCCTGTTTTGGGACTCTGCAGAGAAAGTGTTTGCAGACTGCTGAATCCACACACGGGTTTAACTCTGGAAGTTGAGTGCACACATTGACAACCGTTCTGTTAGATAGCTGCGTTTTGGATTTAGAAGCAGATATTTCCCTGGGCTTAGTGCTGTTTCTTCCATATGCCGGTAATGGGCTAAAAACGCCTGTTTTGGGACTCTGCAGAGAAAGTGTTTGCAGACTGCTGAATCCACACACGGGTTTAACTCTGGAAGTTGAGTGCACACATTGACAACCGTTCTGTTAGATAGCTGCGTTTTGGATTTAGAAGCAGATATTTCCCTGTGCTTACTGCTGTTTCTTCCATATGCCGGTAATGGGCTGAAAACGCCTGTTTTGGGACTCTGCAGAGAAAGTGTTTGCAGACTGCTGAATCCACACACGGGTTTAACTCTGGAAGTTGAGTGCACACATTGACAACCGTTCTGTTAGATAGCTGCCTTTTGGATTTAGAAGCAGATATTTCCCTGTGCTTACTGCTGTTTCTTCCATATGCCGGTAAAGGGCTGAAAACGCCTGTTTTGGGACTCTGCAGAGAAAGTGTTTGCAGACTGCTGAATCCACACACGGGTTTAACTCTGGAAGTTGAGTGCACACATTGACAACCGTTCTGTTAGATAGCTGCGTTTTGGATTTAGAAGCAGATATTTCCCTGGGCTTACTGCTGTTTCTTCCATATGCCGGTAATGGGCTGAAAACGCCTGTTTTGGGACTCTGCAGAGAAGATGTTTGCAGACTGCTGAATCCACACGCGGGTTTAACTCAGGAAGTTGAGTGGACACATTGACAACCGTTCTGTTAGATAGCTGCGTTTTGGATTTAGAAGCAGATATTTCCCTGTGCTTACTGCTGTTTCTTCCCTATGCCGGTAATGGGCTGAAAACGCCTGTTTTGGGACTCTGCAAAGAAAGTGTTTGCAGACTGTTGAATCCACACACGGGTTTAACTCTGGAGGTTGAGTGCACACATTGACAACCGTTCTGTTAGATAGCTGCGTTTTGGATTTAGAAGCAGATATTTCCCTGGGCTTACTGCCGTTTCTTCCATATGCCGGTAATGGGCTGAAAACGCCTGTTTTGGGACTCTGCAGAGAAGGTGTTTGCAGACTGCTGAATCCACACACGGGTTTAACTCTGGAAGTTGAGTGCACACATTTACAACCGTTCTGTTAGATAGCTGCGTTTTGGATTTAGAAGCAGATATTTCCCTGTGCTTACTGCTGTTTCTTCCATATGCCGGTAATGGGCTGAAAACGCCTGTTTTGGGACTCTGCAGAGAAAGTGTTTGCAGACTCCTGAATCCACACACGGGTTGAACTCTGGAAGTTGAGTGCACACATTGACAACCGCTCTGTTAGATAGCTGCGTTTTGGATTTAGAAGCAGATATTTCCCTGTGCTTACTGCTGTTTCTTCCATATGCCGGTAAAGGACTGAAAACGCCTGTTTTGGGACTCTGCAGAGAAAGTGTTTGCAGACTGCTGAATCCACACACGGGTTTAACTCTGGAAGTTGAGTGCACACATTGACAACCGTTCTGTTAGATAGCTGCGTTTTGGATTTAGAAGCAGATATTTCCCTGTGCTTAATGCAGTTTCTTCCATATGCCGGTAATTGGCTGAAAACGCCTGTTTTGGGACTCTGCAGAGAAAGTGTTTGCAGACTGCTGAATCCACACACGGGTTTCACTCTGGAAGTTGAGTGCACACATTGACAACCGTTCTGTTAGATAGCTGCGTTTTGGATTTAGAAGCAGATATTTCCCTGTGCTTACTGCTGTTTCTTCCATATGCCAGTAATGGGCTGTAAACGCCTGTTTTGGGACTCTGCACAGAAAGTGTTTGCAGACTGCTGAATCCACACACGGGTTTAACTCTGGAAGTTGAGTGCACACATTGACAACCGTTCTGTTAGATAGCTGCGTTTTGGATTTAGAAGCAGATATTTCCCTGTGCTTACTGCTGTTTCTTCCATATGCCGGTAATGGGCTGAAAACGCCGGTTTTGGGACTCTGCAGAGAAAGTGTTTGCAGACTGCTGAATCCACACACGGGTTTAACTCTGGAAGTTGAGTGCACACATTGACAACCGTTCTGTTAGATAGCTGCGTTTTGGATTTAGAAGCAGATATTTCCCTGTGCTTACTGCTGTTTCTTCCATATGCCGGTAATGGGCTGAAAACGCCTGTTTTGGGACTCTGCAGAGAAGGTGTTTGCAGACTGCTGAATCCACACACGGGTTTAACTCTGGAAGTTGAGTGCACACATTGCCAACCGTTCTGTTAGATAGCTGCGTTTTGGATTTAGAAGCAGATATTTCCCTGTGCTTACTGCTGTTTCTTCCATATGCCGGTAATGGGCTGAAAACGCCTGTTTTGGGACTCTGCAGAGAAAGTGTTTGCAGACTGCTGAATCCACACACGGGTTTAACTCTGGAAGTTGAGTGCACACATTGACAACCGTTCTGTTAGATAGCTGCGTTTTGGATTTAGAAGCAGATATTTCCCTGTGCTTACTGCTGTTTCTTCCATATGCCGGTAATGGGCTGAAAACGCCTGTTTTGGGACTCTGCAGAGAAAGTGTTTGCAGACTGCTGAATCCACACACGGGTTTAACTCTGGAAGTTGAGTGCACACATTGACAACCGTTCTGTTAGATAGCTGCGTTTTGGATTTAGAAGCAGATATTTCCCTGTGCTTACTGCTGTTTCTTACATATGCCGGTAATGGGTTGAAAACGCCTGTTTTGGGACTCTGCAGAGAAAGTGTTTGCAGACTGCTGAATCCACACACGGGTTTAACTCTGGAAGTTGAGTGCACACATTGACAACCGTTCTGTTAGATAGCTGCGTTTTGGATTTAGAAGCAGATATTTCCCTGTGCTTACTGCTGTTTCTTCCATATGCCGGTAATGGGCTGAAAACGCCTGTTTTGGGACTCTGCAGAGAAAGTGTTTGCAGACTGCTGAATCCACACACGGATTTAACTCTGGAAGTTGAGTGCACACATTGACAACCGTTCTGTTAGATAGCTGCGTTTTGGATTTAGAAGCAGATATTTCCCTGTGCTTACTGCTGTTTCTTCCATATGCCGGTAATGGGCTGAAAACGCCTGTTTTGGGACTCTGCAGAGAAAGTGTTTGCAGACTGCTGAATCCACACACGGGTTTAACTCTGGAAGTTGAGTGCACACATTGACAACCGTTCTGTTAGATAGCTGCGTTTTGGATTTAGAAGCAGATATTTCCCTGTGCTTACTGCTGTTTTCTTCCATATGCCTGTAATGGGCTGAAAACGCCTGTTTTGGGACTCTGCAGAGAAAGTGTTTGCAGACTGCTGAATCCACACACGGGTTTAACTCTGGAAGTTGAGTGCACACATTGACAACCGTTCTGTTAGATAGCTGCGTTTTGGATTTAGAAGCAGATATTTCCCTGTGCTTACTGCTGTTTCTTCCATATGCCGGTAATGGGCTGAAAACGCCTGTTTTGGGACTCTGCAGAGAAAGTGTTTGCAGACTGCTGAATCCACACACGGGTTTAACTCTGGAAGTTGAGTGAACACATTGACAACCGTTCTGTTAGATAGCTGCGTTTTGGATTTAGAAGCAGATATTTCCCTGTGCTTACTGCTGTTTCTTCCATATGCCGGTAATGGGCTGAAAACGCCTGTTTTGGGACTCTGCAGAGAAAGTGTTTGCAGACTGCAGAATCCACACACGGGTTTAACTCTGGAAGTTGAGTGCACACATTGACAATCGTTCTGTTAGATAGCTGCGTTTTGGATTTAGAAGCAGATATTTCCCTGTGCTTACTGCTGTTTCTTCCATATGCCGGTAATGGGCTGAAAACGCCTGTTTTGGGACTCTGCAGAGAAAGTGTTTGCAGACTGCTGAATCCACACACGGGTTTAACTCTGGAAGTTGAGTGCACACATTGACAACCGTTCTGTTAGATAGCTGCGTTTTGGAATTTAGAAGCAGATATTTCCTGTGCTTACTGCTGTTTCTTCATATGCCGGTAATTGGGCTGAAAACGCCTGTTTTGGGACTCTGCAGAGAAAGTGTTTGCAGACTGCTGAATCCACACACGGGTTTAACTCTGGAAGTTGAGTGCACACATTGACAACCGTTGTGTTAGATAGCTGCGTTTTGGATTTAGAAGCAGATATTTCCCTGTGCTTACTGCTGTTTCTTCCATATGCCGGTAATGGGCTGAAAACGCCTGTTTTGGGACTCTGCAGAGAAAGTGTTTGCAGACTGCTGAATCCACACACGGGTTTCACTCTGGAAGTTGAGTGCACACATTGACAACCGTTCTGTTAGATAGCTGCGTTTTGGATTTAGAAGCAGATATTTACCTGGGCTTACTGCTGTTTCTTCCATATGCCGGTAATGGGCTGAAAACGCCTGTTTTGGGACTCTGCAGAGAAAGTGTTTGCAGACTGCTGAATCCACACACGGGTTTAACTCTGGAAGTTGAGTGCACACATTGACAATCGTTCTGTTAGATAGCTGCATTTTGGATTTAGAAGCAGATATTTCCCTGTGCTTACTGCTGTTTCTTCCATATGCCGGTAATGGGCTGAAAACGCCTGCTTTGGGACTCTGCAGAGAAAGTGTTTGCAGACTTCTGAATCCACACACGGGTTTAACTCTGGAAGTTGAGTGCACACATTGACAACCGTTCTGTTAGATAGCTGCGTTTTGGATTTAGAAGCAGATATTTCCCTGTGCTTACTGCTGTTTCTTCCATATGCCGGTAATGGGCTGAAAACGCCTGTTTTGGGACTCTGCAGAGAAAGTGTTTGCAGACTGCTGAATCCACACACGGGTTTAACTCTGGAAGTTGAGTGCACACATTGACAACCGTTCTGTTAGATAGCTGCGTTTTGGATTTAGAAGCAGATATTTCCCTGTGCTTACTGCTGTTTCTTCCATATGCCGGTAATGGGCTGAAAACGCCTGTTTTGGGACTCTGCAGAGAAAGTGTTTGCAGACTGCTGAATCCACACACGGGTTTAACTCTGGAAGTTGAGTGCACACATTGCCAACCGTTCTGTTAGATAGCTGCGTTTTGGATTTAGAAGCAGATATTTCCCTGTGCTTACTGCTGTTTCTTCCATATGCCGGTAATGGGCTGAAAACGCCTGTTTTGGGACTCTGCAGAGAAAGTGTTTGCAGACTGCTGAATCCACACACGGGTTTAAACTCTGAAGTTGAGTGCACACATTGACAACCGTTCTGTTAGATAGCTGCGTTTTGGATTTAGAAGCAGATATTTCCCTGTGCTTACTGCTGTTTCTTCCATATGCCGGTAATGGGCTGAAAACGCCTGTTTTGGGACTCTGCAGAGAAAGTGTTTGCAGACTGCTGAATCCACACACGGGTTTAACTCTGGAAGTTGAGTGCACACATTGACAACCGTTCTGTTAGATAGCTGCGTTTTGGATTTAGAAGCAGATATTTCCCTGTGCTTACTGCTGTTTCTTCCATATGCCGGTAATGGGCTGAAAATGCCTGTTTTGGGACTCTGCAGAGAAAGTGTTTGCAGACTGCTGAATCCACACACGGGTTTAACTCTGGAAGTTGAGTGCACACATTGACAACCGTTCTGTTAGATAGCTGCGTTTTGGATTTAGAAGCAGATATTTCCCTGTGCTTACTGCTGTTTCTTCCATATGCCTGTAATGGCTGAAAACGCCTGTTTTGGGACTCTGTAGAGAAAGTGTTTGCAGACTGCTGAATCCACACACGGGTTTAACTCTGGAAGTTGAGTGCACACATTGACAACCGTTCTGTTAGATAGCTGCGTTTTGGATTTAGAAGCAGATATTTCCCTGTGCTTACTGCTGTTTCTTCCATATGCCGGTAATGGGCTGAAAACGCCTGTTTTGGGACTCTGCAGAGAAAGTGTTTGCAGACTGCTGAATCCACACACGGGTTTAACTCTGGAAGTTGAGTGAACACATTGACAACCGTTCTGTTAGATAGCTGCGTTTTGGATTTAGAAGCAGATATTTCCCTGTGCTTACTGCTGTTTCTTCCATATGCCGGTAATGGGCTGAAAAACGCTGTTTTGGGACTCTGCAGAGAAAGTGTTTGCAGACTGCAGAATCCACACACGGGTTTAACTCTGGAAGTTGAGTGCACACATTGACAATCGTTCTGTTAGATAGCTGCGTTTTGGATTTAGAAGCAGATATTTCCCTGTGCTTACTGCTGTTTTCTTCCATATGCCGGTAATGGCTGAAAACGCCTGTTTTGGGACTCTGCAGAGAAAGTGTTTGCAGACTGCTGAATCCACACACGGGTTTAACTCCGGAAGTTGAGTGCACACATTGACAACCGTTCTGTTAGATAGCTGCGTTTTGGATTTAGAAGCAGATATTTCCCTGTGCTTACTGCTGTTTCTTCCATATGCCGGTAATGGGCTGAAAACGCCTGTTTTGGGACTCTGCAGAGAAAGTGTTTGCAGACTGCTGAATCCACACACGGGTTTCACTCTGGAAGTTGAGTGCACACATTGACAACCGTTCTGTTAGATAGCTGCGTTTTGGATTTAGAAGCAGATATTTCCCTGTGCTTACTGCTGTTTCTTCCATATGCCGGTAATGGGCTGAAAACGCCTGTTTTGGGACTCTGCAGAGAAAGTGTTTGCAGACTGCTGAATCCACACACGGGTTTAACTCTGGAAGTTGAGTGCACACATTGCCAACCGTTCTGTTAGATAGCTGCGTTTTGGATTTAGAAGCAGATATTTCCCTGTGCTTACTGCTGTTTCTTCCATATGCCGGTAATGGGCTGAAAACGCCTGTTTTGGGACTCTGCAGAGAAAGTGTTTGCAGACTGCTGAATCCACACACGGGTTTAACTCTGGAAGTTGAGTGCACACATTGACAACCGTTCTGTTAGATAGCTGCGTTTTGGATTAGAAGCAGATATTTCCCTGTGCTTACTGCTGTTTCTTCCATATGCCGGTAATGGGCTGAAAACGCCTGTTTTGGGACTCTGCAGAGGAAAGTGTTTGCAGACTGCTGAATCCACACACGGGTTTAACTCTGGAAGTTGAGTGCACACATTGACAACCGTTCTGTTAGATAGCTGCGTTTTGGATTTAGAAGCAGATATTTCCCTGTGCTTACTGCTGTTTCTTCCATATGCCGGTAATGGTTGAAAACGCCTGTTTTGGGACTCTGCAGAGAAAGTGTTTGCAGACTGCTGAATCCACACACGGGTTTAACTCTTGAAGTTGAGTGCACACATTGACAACCGTTCTGTTAGATAGCTGCGTTTTGGATTTAGAAGCAGATATTTCCCTGTGCTTACTGCTGTTTCTTCCATATGCCGGTAATGGGCTGAAAACGCCTGTTTTGGGACTCTGCACAGAAAGTGTTTGCAGACTGCTGAATCCACACACGGGTTAACTCTGGAAGTTGAGTGCACACATTGACAACCGTTCTGTTAGATAGCTGCGTTTTGGATTTAGAAGCAGATATTTCCCTGTGCTTACTGCTGTTTCTTCCATATGCTGTAATGGGCTGAAAACGCCTGTTTTGGGACTCTGTAGAGAAAGTGTTTGCAGACTGCTGAATCCACACACGGGTTTAACTCTGGAAGTTGAGTGCACACATTGACAACCGTTCTGTTAGATAGCTGCGTTTTGGATTTAGAAGCAGATATTTCCCTGTGCTTACTGCTGTTTCTTCCATATGCCGGTAATGGGCTGAAAACGCCTGTTTTGGGACTCTGCAGAGAAAGTGTTTGCAGACTGCTGAATCCACACACGGGTTTAACTCTGGAAGTTGAGTGAACACATTGACAACCGTTCTGTTAGATAGCTGCGTTTTGGATTTAGAAGCAGATATTTCCCTGTGCTTACTGCTGTTTCTTCCATATGCCGGTAATGGGCTGAAAACGCCTGTTTTGGGACTCTGCAGAGAAAGTGTTTGCAGACTGCAGAATCCACACACGGGTTTAACTCTGGAAGTTGAGTGCACACATTGACAATCGTTCTGTTAGATAGCTGCGTTTTGGATTTAGAAGCAGATATTTCCCTGTGCTTACTGCTGTTTCTTCCATATGCCGGTAATGGGCTGAAAACGCCTGTTTTGGGACTCTGCAGAGAAAGTGTTTGCAGACTGCTGAATCCACACACGGGTTTAACTCCGGAAGTTGAGTGCACACATTGACAACCGTTCTGTTAGATAGCTGCGTTTTGGATTTAGAAGCAGATATTTCCCTGTGCTTACTGCTGTTTCTTCCATATGCCGGTAATGGGCTGAAAACGCCTGTTTTGGGACTCTGCAGAGAAAGTGTTTGCAGACTGCTGAATCCACACACGGGTTTAACTCTGGAAGTTGAGTGCACACATTGACAACCGTTCTGTTAGATAGCTGCGTTTTGGATTTAGAAGCAGATATTTCCCTGTGCTTACTGCTGTTTCTTCCATATGCCGGTAATGGGCTGAAAACGCCTGTTTTGGGACTCTGCAGAGAAAGTGTTTGCAGACTGCTGAATCCACACACGGGTTTAAACTCTGAAGTTGAGTGCACACATTGACAACCGTTCTGTTAGATAGCTGCGTTTTGGATTTAGAAGCAGATATTTCCCTGTGCTTACTGCTGTTTCTTCCATATGCCGGTAATGGGTTGAAAACGCCTGTTTTGGGACTCTGCAGAGAAAGTGTTTGCAGACTGCTGAATCCACACACGGGTTTAACTCTGGAAGTTGAGTGCACACATTGACAACCGTTCTGTTAGATAGCTGCGTTTTGGATTTAGAAGCAGATATTTCCCTGTGCTTACTGCTGTTTCTTCCATATGCCGGTAATGGGCTGAAAACGCCTGTTTGGGACTCTGCAGAGAAAGTGTTTGCAGACTGCTGAATCCACACACGGGTTTAACTCTGGAAGTTGAGTGCACACATTGACAACCGTTCTGTTAGATAGCTGCGTTTTGGATTTAGAAGCAGATATTTCCCTGTGCTTACTGCTGTTTCTTCCATATGCCGGTAATGGGCTGAAAACGCCTGTTTTGGGACTCTGCAGAGAAAGTGTTTGCAGACTGCTGAATCCACACACGGGTTTAACTCTGGAAGTTGAGTGCACACATTGACAACCGCTCTGTTATATAGCTGCGTTTTGGATTTAGAAGCAGATATTTCCCTGTGCTTACTGCTGTTTCTTCCATATGCCGGTAATGGGTTGAAAACGCCTGTTTTGGGACTCTGCAGAGAAAGTGTTTGCAGACTGCTGAATCCACACACGGGTTTAACTCTTGAAGTTGAGTGCACACATTGACAACCGTTCTGTTAGATAGCTGCGTTTTGGATTTAGAAGCAGATATTTCCCTGTGCTTACTGCTGTTTCTTCCATATGCCGGTAATGGGCTGAAAACGCCTGTTTTGGGACTCTGCACAGAAAGTGTTTGCAGACTGCTGAATCCACACACGGGTTTAACTCTGGAAGTTGAGTGCACACATTGACAACCGTTCTGTTAGATAGCTGCGTTTTGGATTTAGAAGCAGATATTTCCCTGTGCTTACTGCTGTTTCTTCCATATGCCTGTAATGGGCTGAAAACGCCTGTTTGGGACTCTGTAGAGAAAGTGTTTGCAGACTGCTGAATCCACACACGGGTTTAACTCTGGAAGTTGAGTGCACACATTGACAACCGTTCTGTTAGATAGCTGCGTTTTGGATTTAGAAGCAGATATTTCCCTGTGCTTACTGCTGTTTCTTCCATATGCCGGTAATGGGCTGAAAACGCCTGTTTTGGGACTCTGCAGAGAAAGTGTTTGCAGACTGCTGAATCCACACACGGGTTTAACTCTGGAAGTTGAGTGAACACATTGACAACCGTTCTGTTAGATAGCTGCGTTTTGGATTTAGAAGCAGATATTTCCCTGTGCTTACTGCTGTTTCTTCCATATGCCGGTAATGGGCTGAAAACGCCTGTTTTGGGACTCTGCAGAGAAAGTGTTTGCAGACTGCAGAATCCACACACGGGTTTAACTCTGGAAGTTGAGTGCACACATTGACAATCGTTCTGTTAGATAGCTGCGTTTTGGATTTAGAAGCAGATATTTCCCTGTGCTTACTGCTGTTTCTTCCATATGCCGGTAATGGGCTGAAAACGCCTGTTTTGGGACTCTGCAGAGAAAGTGTTTGCAGACTGCTGAATCCACACACGGGTTTAACTCCGGAAGTTGAGTGCACACATTGACAACCGTTCTGTTAGATAGCTGCGTTTTGGATTTAGAAGCAGATATTTCCCTGTGCTTACTGCTGTTTTCTTCCATATGCCGGTAATGGGCTGAAAACGCCTGTTTTGGGACTCTGCAGAGAAAGTGTTTGCAGACTGCTGAATCCACACACGGGTTTAACTCTGGAAGTTGAGTGCACACATTGACAACCGTTCTGTTAGATAGCTGCGTTTTGGATTTAGAAGCAGATATTTCCCTGTTGCTTACTGCTGTTTCTTCCATATGCCGGTAATGGGCTGAAAACGCCTGTTTTGGGACTCTGCAGAGAAAGTGTTTGCAGACTGCTGAATCCACACACGGGTTTAACTCTGGAAGTTGAGTGCACACATTGACAACCGTTCTGTTAGATAGCTGCGTTTTGGATTTAGAAGCAGATATTTCCCTGTGCTTACTGCTGTTTCTTCCATATGCCGGTAATGGGTTGAAAACGCCTGTTTTGGGACTCTGCAGAGAAAGTGTTTGCAGACTGCTGAATCCACACACGGGTTTAACTCTGGAAGTGAGTGCACACATTGACAACCGTTCTGTTAGATAGCTGCGTTTTGGATTTAGAAGCAGATATTTCCCTGTGCTTACTGCTGTTTCTTCCATATGCCGGTAATGGGCTGAAAACGCCTGTTTTGGGACTCTGCAGAGAAAGTGTTTGCAGACTGCTGAATCCACACACGGGTTTAACTCTGGAAGTTGAGTGCACACATTGACAACCGTTCTGTTAGATAGCTGCGTTTTGGATTTAGAAGCAGATATTTCCCTGTGCTTACTGCTGTTTCTTCCATATGCCGGTAATGGGCTGAAAACGCCTGTTTTGGGACTCTGCAGAGAAAGTGTTTGCAGACTGCTGAATCCACACACGGGTTTAACTCTGGAAGTTGAGTGCACACATTGACAACCGTTCTGTTAGATAGCTGCGTTTTGGATTTAGAAGCAGATATTTCCCTGTGCTTACTGCTGTTTCTTCCATATGCCGGTAATGGGTTGAAAACGCCTGTTTTGGGACTCTGCAGAGAAAGTGTTTGCAGACTGCTGAATCACACACGGGTTTAACTCTGGAAGTTGAGTGCACACATTGACAACCGTTCTGTTAGATAGCTGCGTTTTGGATTTAGAAGCAGATATTTCCCTGTGCTTACTGCTGTTTCTTACATATGCCGGTAATGGGTTGAAAACGCCTGTTTTGGGACTCTGCAGAGAAAGTGTTTGCAGACTGCTGAATCCACACACGGGTTTAACTCTGGAAGTTGAGTGCACACATTGACAACCGTTCTGTTAGATAGCTGCGTTTTGGATTTAGAAGCAGATATTTCCCTGTGCTTACTGCTGTTTCTTCCATATGCCGGTAATGGGCTGAAAACGCCTGTTTTGGGACTCTGCAGAGAAAGTGTTTGCAGACTGCTGAATCCACACACGGATTTAACTCTGGAAGTTGAGTGCACACATTGACAACCGTTCTGTTAGATAGCTGCGTTTTGGATTTAGAAGCAGATATTTCCCTGTGCTTACTGCTGTTTCTTCCATATGCCGGTAATGGGCTGAAAACGCCTGTTTTGGGACTCTGCAGAGAAAGTGTTTGCAGACTGCTGAATCCACACACGGGTTTAACTCTGGAAGTTGAGTGCACACATTGACAACCGTTCTGTTAGATAGCTGCGTTTTGGATTTAGAAGCAGATATTTCCCTGTGCTTACTGCTGTTTCTTCCATATGCCTGTAATGGGCTGAAAACGCCTGTTTTGGGACTCTGCAGAGAAAGTGTTTGCAGACTGCTGAATCCACACACGGGTTTAACTCTGGAAGTTGAGTGCACACATTGACAACCGTTCTGTTAGATAGCTGCGTTTTGGATTTAGAAGCAGATATTTCCCTGTGCTTACTGCTGTTTCTTCCATATGCCGGTAATGGGCTGAAAACGCCTGTTTTGGGACTCTGCAGAGAAAGTGTTTGCAGACTGCTGAATCCACACACGGGTTTAACTCTGGAAGTTGAGTGAACACATTGACAACCGTTCTGTTAGATAGCTGCGTTTTGGATTTAGAAGCAGATATTTCCCTGTGCTTACTGCTGTTTCTTCCATATGCCGGTAATGGGCTGAAAACGCCTGTTTTGGGACTCTGCAGAGAAAGTGTTTGCAGACTGCAGAATCCACACACGGGTTTAACTCTGGAAGTTGAGTGCACACATTGACAATCGTTCTGTTAGATAGCTGCGTTTTGGATTTAGAAGCAGATATTTCCCTGTGCTTACTGCTGTTTCTTCCATATGCCGGTAATGGGCTGAAAACGCCTGTTTTGGGACTCTGCAGAGAAAGTGTTTGCAGACTGCTGAATCCACACACGGGTTTAACTCTGGAAGTTGAGTGCACACATTGACAACCGTTCTGTTAGATAGCTGCGTTTTGGATTTAGAAGCAGATATTTCCCTGTGCTTACTGCTGTTTCTTCCATATGCCGGTAATGGGCTGAAAACGCCTGTTTTGGGACTCTGCAGAGAAAGTGTTTGCAGACTGCTGAATCCACACACGGGTTTAACTCTGGAAGTTGAGTGCACACATTGACAACCGTTGTGTTAGATAGCTGCGTTTTGGATTTAGAAGCAGATATTTCCCTGTGCTTACTGCTGTTTCTTCCATATGCCGGTAATGGGCTGAAAACGCCTGTTTTGGGACTCTGCAGAGAAAGTGTTTGCAGACTGCTGAATCCACACACGGGTTTCACTCTGGAAGTTGAGTGCACACATTGACAACCGTTCTGTTAGATAGCTGCGTTTTGGGATTTAGAAGCAGATATTTACCTGGGCTTACTGCTGTTTCTTCCATATGCCGGTAATGGGCTGAAAACGCCTGTTTTGGGACTCTGCAGAGAAAGTGGTTTGCAGACTGCTGAATCCACACACGGGTTTAACTCTGGAAGTTGAGTGCACACATTGACAATCGTTCTGTTAGATAGCTGCATTTTGGATTTAGAAGCAGATATTTCCCTGTGCTTACTGCTGTTTCTTCCATATGCCGGTAATGGGCTGAAAACGCCTGCTTTGGGACTCTGCAGAGAAAGTGTTTGCAGACTTCTGAATCCACACACGGGTTTAACTCTGGAAGTTGAGTGCACACATTGACAACCGTTCTGTTAGATAGCTGCGTTTTGGATTTAGAAGCAGATATTTCCCTGTGCTTACTGCTGTTTCTTCCATATGCCGGTAATGGGCTGAAAACGCCTGTTTTGGGACTCTGCAGAGAAAGTGTTTGCAGACTGCTGAATCCACACACGGGTTTAACTCTGGAAGTTGAGTGCACACATTGACAACCGTTCTGTTAGATAGCTGCGTTTTGGATTTAGAAGCAGATATTTCCCTGTGCTTACTGCTGTTTCTTCCATATGCCGGTAATGGGCTGAAAACGCCTGTTTTGGGACTCTGCAGAGAAAGTGTTTGCAGACTGCTGAATCCACACACGGGTTTAACTCTGGAAGTTGAGTGCACACATTGCCAACCGTTCTGTTAGATAGCTGCGTTTTGGATTTAGAAGCAGATATTTCCCTGTGCTTACTGCTGTTTCTTCCATATGCCGGTAATGGGCTGAAAACGCCTGTTTTGGGACTCTGCAGAGAAAGTGTTTGCAGACTGCTGAATCCACACACGGGTTTAACTCTGGAAGTTGAGTGCACACATTGACAACCGTTCTGTTAGATAGCTGCGTTTTGGATTTAGAAGCAGATATTTCCCTGTGCTTACTGCTGTTTCTTCCATATGCCGGTAATGGGCTGAAAACGCCTGTTTTGGGACTCTGCAGAGAAAGTGTTTGCAGACTGCTGAATCCACACACGGGTTTAACTCTGGAAGTTGAGTGCACACATTGACAACCGTTCTGTTAGATAGCTGCGTTTTGGATTTAGAAGCAGATATTTCCCTGTGCTTACTGCTGTTTCTTCCATATGCCGGTAATGGGTTGAAAACGCCTGTTTTGGGACTCTGCAGAGAAAGTGTTTGCAGACTGCTGAATCCACACACGGGTTTAACTCTTGAAGTTGAGTGCACACATTGACAACCGTTCTGTTAGATAGCTGCGTTTTGGATTTAGAAGCAGATATTTCCCTGTGCTTACTGCTGTTTCTTCCATATGCCGGTAATGGGCTGAAAACGCCTGTTTTGGGACTCTGCACAGAAAGTGTTTGCAGACTGCTGAATCCACACACGGGTTTAACTCTGGAAGTTGAGTGCACACATTGACAACCGTTCTGTTAGATAGCTGCGTTTTGGATTTAGAAGCAGATATTTCCCTGTGCTTACTGCTGTTTCTTCCATATGCCGGTAATGGGCTGAAAATGCCTGTTTTGGGACTCTGCAGAGAAAGTGTTTGCAGACTGCTGAATCCACACACGGGTTTAACTCTGGAAGTTGAGTGCACACATTGACAACCGTTCTGTTAGATAGCTGCGTTTTGGATTTAGAAGCAGATATTTCCCTGTGCTTACTGCTGTTTCTTCCATATGCCTGTAATGGGCTGAAAACGCCTGTTTTGGGACTCTGTAGAGAAAGTGTTTGCAGACTGCTGAATCCACACACGGGTTTAACTCTGGAAGTTGAGTGCACACATTGACAACCGTTCTGTTAGATAGCTGCGTTTTGGATTTAGAAGCAGATATTTCCCTGTGCTTACTGCTGTTTCTTCCATATGCCGGTAATGGGCTGAAAACGCCTGTTTTGGGACTCTGCAGAGAAAGTGTTTGCAGACTGCTGAATCCACACACGGGTTTAACTCTGGAAGTTGAGTGAACACATTGACAACCGTTCTGTTAGATAGCTGCGTTTTGGATTTAGAAGCAGATATTTCCCTGTGCTTACTGCTGTTTCTTCCATATGCCGGTAATGGGCTGAAAACGCCTGTTTTGGGACTCTGCAGAGAAAGTGTTTGCAGACTGCAGAATCCACACACGGGTTTAACTCTGGAAGTTGAGTGCACACATTGACAATCGTTCTGTTAGATAGCTGCGTTTTGGATTTAGAAGCAGATATTTCCCTGTGCTTACTGCTGTTTCTTCCATATGCCGGTAATGGGCTGAAAACGCCTGTTTTGGGACTCTGCAGAGAAAGTGTTTGCAGACTGCTGAATCCACACACGGGTTTAACTCCGGAAGTTGAGTGCACACATTGACAACCGTTCTGTTAGATAGCTGCGTTTTGGATTTAGAAGCAGATATTTCCCTGTGCTTACTGCTGTTTCTTCCATATGCCGGTAATGGGCTGAAAACGCCTGTTTTGGGACTCTGCAGAGAAAGTGTTTGCAGACTGCTGAATCCACACACGGGTTTAACTCTGGAAGTTGAGTGCACACATTGACAACCGTTCTGTTAGATAGCTGCGTTTTGGATTTAGAAGCAGATATTTCCCTGTGCTTACTGCTGTTTCTTCCATATGCCGGTAATGGGCTGAAAACGCCTGTTTTGGGACTCTGCAGAGAAAGTGTTTGCAGACTGCTGAATCCACACACGGGTTTAACTCTGGAAGTTGAGTGCACACATTGACAACCGTTCTGTTAGATAGCTGCGTTTTGGATTTAGAAGCAGATATTTCCCTGTGCTTACTGCTGTTTCTTCCATATGCCGGTAATGGGTTGAAAACGCCTGTTTTGGGACTCTGCAGAGAAAGTGTTTGCAGACTGCTGAATCCACACACGGGTTTAACTCTGGAAGTTGAGTGCACACATTGACAACCGTTCTGTTAGATAGCTGCGTTTTGGATTTAGAAGCAGATATTTCCCTGTGCTTACTGCTGTTTCTTCCATATGCCGGTAATGGGCTGAAAACGCCTGTTTTGGGACTCTGCAGAGAAAGTGTTTGCAGACTGCTGAATCCACACACGGGTTTAACTCTGGAAGTTGAGTGCACACATTGACAACCGTTCTGTTAGATAGCTGCGTTTTGGATTTAGAAGCAGATATTTCCCTGTGCTTACTGCTGTTTCTTCCATATGCCGGTAATGGGCTGAAAACGCCTGTTTTGGGACTCTGCAGAGAAAGTGTTTGCAGACTGCTGAATCCACACACGGGTTTAACTCTGGAAGTTGAGTGCACACATTGACAACCGTTCTGTTAGATAGCTGCGTTTTGGATTTAGAAGCAGATATTTCCCTGTGCTTACTGCTGTTTCTTCCATATGCCTGTAATGGGCTGAAAACGCCTGTTTTGGGACTCTGCAGAGAAAGTGTTTGCAGACTGCTGAATCCACACACGGGTTTAACTCTGGAAGTTGAGTGCACACATTGACAACCGTTGTGTTAGATAGCTGCGTTTTGGATTTAGAAGCAGATATTTCCCTGTGCTTACTGCTGTTTCTTCCATATGCCGGTAATGGGCTGAAAACGCCTGTTTTGGGACTCTGCAGAGAAAGTGTTTGCAGACTGCTGAATCCACAAACGGGTTTAACTCTGGAAGTTGAGTGAACACATTGACAACCGTTCTGTTAGATAGCTGCGTTTTGGATTTAGAAGCAGATATTTCCCTGTGCTTACTGCTGTTTCTTCCATATGCCGGTAATGGGCTGAAAACGCCTGTTTTGGGACTCTGCAGAGAAAGTGTTTGCAGACTGCAGAATCCACACACGGGTTTAACTCTGGAAGTTGAGTGCACACATTGACAATCGTTCTGTTAGATAGCTGCGTTTTGGATTTAGAAGCAGATATTTCCCTGTGCTTACTGCTGTTTCTTCCATATGCCGGTAATGGGCTGAAAACGCCTGTTTTGGGACTCTGCAGAGAAAGTGTTTGCAGACTGCTGAATCCACACACGGGTTTAACTCCGGAAGTTGAGTGCACACATTGACAACCGATCTGTTAGATAGCTGCGTTTTGGATTTAGAAGCAGATATTTCCCTGTGCTTACTGCTGTTTCTTCCATATGCCGGTAATGGGCTGAAAACGCCTGTTTTGGGACTCTGCAGAGAAAGTGTTTGCAGACTGCTGAATCCACACACGGGTTTAACTCTGGAAGTTGAGTGCACACATTGACAACCGTTCTGTTAGATAGCTGCGTTTTGGATTTAGAAGCAGATATTTCCCTGTGCTTACTGCTGTTTCTTCCATATGCCGGTAATGGGCTGAAAACGCCTGTTTTGGGACTCTGCAGAGAAAGTGTTTGCAGACTGCTGAATCCACACACGGGTTTCACTCTGGAAGTTGAGTGCACACATTGACAACCGTTCTGTTAGATAGCTGCGTTTTGGATTTAGAAGCAGATATTTACCTGGGCTTACTGCTGTTTCTTCCATATGCCGGTAATGGGCTGAAAACGCCTGTTTTGGGACTCTGCAGAGAAAGTGTTTGCAGACTGCTGAATCCACACACGGGTTTAACTCTGGAAGTTGAGTGCACACATTGACAATCGTTCTGTTAGATAGCTGCATTTTGGATTTAGAAGCAGATATTTCCCTGTGCTTACTGCTGTTTCTTCCATATGCCGGTAATGGGCTGAAAACGCCTGTTTGGGGACTCTGCAGAGAAAGTGTTTGCAGACTGCTGAATCCACACACGGGTTTAACTCTGGAAGTTGAGTGCACACATTGACAACCGTTCTGTTAGATAGCTGCGTTTTGGATTTAGAAGCAGATATTTCCCTGTGCTTACTGCTGTTTCTTCCATATGCCGGTAATGGGCTGAAAACGCCTGTTTGGGGACTCTGCAGAGAAAGTGTTTGCAGACTGCTGAATCCACACACGGGTCTAACTCTGGAAGTTGAGTGCACACGTTGACAACCTTTCTGTTAGATAGCTGCGTTTTGGATTTAGAAGCAGATATTTCCCTGTGCTTACTGATGTTTCTTCCATATGCCGGTAATGGGCTGAAAACGCCTGTTTTGGGACTCTGCAGAGAAAGTGTTTGCAGACTGCTGAATCCACACACGGGTTTAACTCTGGAAGTTGAGTGCACACATTGACAACCGTTCTGTTAGATAGCTGCGTTTTGGATTTAGAAGCAGATATTTCCCTGTGCTTACTGCTGTTTCTTCCATATGCCGGTAATGGGCTGAAAACGCCTGTTTTGGGACTCTGCAGAGAAAGTGTTTGCAGACTGCTGAATCCACACACGGGTTTAACTCTGGAAGTTGAGTGCACACATTGACAACCGTTCTGTTAGATAGCTGCGTTTTGGATTTAGAAGCAGATATTTCCCTGTGCTTACTGCTGTTTCTTCCATATGCCGGTAATGGGCTGAAAACGCCTGTTTTGGGACTCTGCAGAGAAAGTGTTTGCAGACTGCTGAATCCACACACGGGTTTAACTCTGGAAGTTGAGTGCACACATTGACAACCGCTCTGTTATATAGCTGCGTTTTGGATTTAGAAGCAGATATTTCCCTGTGCTTACTGCTGTTTCTTCCATATGCCGGTAATGGGCTGAAAACGCCTGTTTTTGGACTCTGCAGAGAAAGTGTTTGCAGACTGCTGAATCCACACACGGGTTTAACTCTGGAAGTTGAGTGCACGCATTGACAATCGTTCTGTTAGATAGCTGCGTTTTGGATTTAGAAGCAGATATTTCCCTGTGCTTACTGCTGTTTCTTCCATATGCCGGTAATGGGCTGAAAACGCCTGTTTTGGGACTCTGCAGAGAAAGTGTTTGCAGACTGCTGAATCCACACACGGGTTTAACTCTGGAAGTTGAGTGCACACACTGACAACCGTTCTGTTAGATAGCTGCGTTTTGGATTTAGAAGCTGATATTTCCCTGTGCTTACTGCTGTTTCTTCCATATGTCGGTAATGGGCTGAAAACGCCTGTTTTGGGACTCTGCAGAGAAAGTGTTTGCAGACTGCTGAATCCACACTCGGGTTTAACTCTGGAAGTTGAGTGCACACATTGACAACCGTTCTGTTAGATAGCTGCGTTTTGGATTTAGAAGCAGATATTTCCCTGTGCTTACTGCTGTTTCTTCCATATGCCGGTAATGGGCTGAAAACGCCTGTTTTGGGACTCTGCAGAGAAAGTGTTTGCAGACTGCTGAATCCACACACGGGTTTAACTCTGGACGTTGAGTGCACACATTGACAACCGTTCTGTTAGATAGCTGCGTTTTGGTTTTAGAAGCAGATATTTCCCTGGGCTTACTGCTGTTTCTTCCATATGCCGGTATTGGGCTGAAAACGCCTGTTTTGGGACTCTGCAGAGAAAGTGTTTGCAGACTGCTGAATCCACACTCGGGTTTATCTCTGGAAGTTGAGTGCACGCATTGACAACCATTCAGTTAGATAGCTGCCTTTTGGTTTTAGAAGCAGTTATTTCTCTTTACAGCATATACTCTCATTCACTCTGGAATATCCAAACGCAGCTCCTAAAAGAAACGGGTTTCTAAGTATAATCAGATATTTCTCTTTACATCTTGTACCCCAGTACACTCTGATATATGCATATGCAGCTCCTGGAAGAAACGTGTTTGTAACTCGCTGAATCTGTGCATATATTGAAGTCTCTTAGGTGAATGAACACACAGCAGAGGAGTTTGAAAAAAACATTTCTTCCATGTTATAGATGCACTGTTAACTGCTATTGCTTTTAGGCTGGTGTTTTCCTGGAAATGTTGGTTTTAGAATTTCCATATAAATGGTTTGTAAACTGCTGCTTAAGTGGAGCAGTTTAATTCGTTAAGTTGAATGCCCTCATTCACAATCATTCTGTTAGCTAGCTCCGTTTTGGTTTTAGAAGCCTGTGTTTCTAGTTACAGCATATACTCCCATTCATTCTGGAATAGCCAAACGCAGCTCCCAGAATAGACGTGTTTCTAAGTCGCTGAATCTAAACATAGATTCAACTCCCTTAGGTGAACGAACACACAGCACAGCAGTTTGAAAGAAACGTTTTATTTGAGTTTTAGACGCAGTCTTATTGCTATTTCTTAGAGGCCGGTATTTTGCTGGGAATGTCTGTTTTAGAATCTGCACAAAAATCTTTTCTAAACTGCTGCATAGAAACAACAGTTTATCTCAATAAGCTGAATGCACACAGTGACAACCATTCTGTTAGATGGCTCCGTGTTTGTTTTAGAACCAGATATTTCACTTTAAACCTTATACTCCAGTACACTCTGGAATATGCAAATGCAGCTCCTGGAAGAAACGTGTTTCTTACTCGCTGAATCTGAACATATACTCAAGACTCTTAGGTGAATGAACACAGAGCAGAGCATTTTGAAGAAAACGTTTCTTCTATGTTATAGATGCAGTCTTACTGCTACTTCTTTTAGGCTGGTGTTTTGCTGCAAATGTTGATTTTAGAATTTGCATATAAAGGGTTTCTAAACTGCTGCCAAAGAAGAGCAGATTAACCCTTTAAGTTGAATGCACACATTCACAACCATTCTGTTAGATAGCTCCGTTTTGGTTTTAGAAACAGATATTTCTCTTTACAGCATTTACTCCCATACACTCTGGAATATCGAAATGCAGCTCCTAGAATAAACGTGTTTCAAACTCGCTGAATCCAAACATAGATTCAACGACCTTTGGTGAACGAACACACTGCAGAGCAGTTTGAAAGAAACGTTCCCTCTGAGTTTTAGACGCAGTCTTACTGCTATTTCTTATAGGCCGGTATTTTGCTGGAAATGTCTGTTTGAGAATCTACACAGAAATGTTTTCTAAACTGCTGCATACAAACAGCAGTTTAGCTCAGTAAGTTGAATGCACACATTGACAACCATTCCATTAGATCATCCGTTTTTCTTTTGGAACGAGACATTTGTCTTTACATCTTATACTCCAGTATACTCTGGAATAGGCAAACACAGCTCCTGGAAGAAACGTGTTGCTAACTAGCTGAATCTGAACATATATTCAAGTCTCTTATATGAATGAACACACAGCAGAGCAGTTTGAAAACAGTTTCTTCCATGTTAAAGATGCAGTCTTACTGCTATTTCCTATAGGCTGGTGTTTTGCTGGAAAGGTCTGTATTTGCATATAAAGGGTTTCTAAAGTGCTGCATGAGAAGAGCAGTTTACCTCTTTAAGCCGAAGGCACACATTCACAACCACTCTGCTAGATAGATCCATTTTGGTTTTAGAAACAGATATTTCTCTTTACAGCATATACTCCCATTCAATCTGGAATATCCAAAGACAGCTCCTAGAATAAACGGGTTTCTATCTCGCTGAATCTAAACATAGATTCAACTCCCTTAGGCCAAAGAACACAAGGCCGAGCAGTTTGAAAGAAACGTTTCTTCTGAGTTCCAGACGCAGTCTTAATGCTCTTTCTTATATATGCCGGTACTGGGCCGGAAAGGCCTGTTTTGAGACTCTGCAGAGAAAGTGTTTGCAGACTGCTGAATCCACACACGGGTTTAACTCTGGAAGTTGAGTGCACACATTGACAACCGTTCTGTTAGATAGCTGCGTTTTGGATTTAGAAGCAGATATTTCCCTGTGCTTACTGCTGTTTCTTCCATATGCCGGTAATGGGCTGAAAACGCCTGTTTTGGGACTCTGCAGAGAAAGTGTTTGCAGACTGCTGAATCCACACACGGGTTTAACTCTGGAAGTTGAGTGCACACATTGACAACCGCTCTGTTATATAGCTGCGTTTTGGATTTAGAAGCAGATATTTCCCTGTGCTTACTGCTGTTTCTTCCATATGCCGGTAATGGGCTGAAAACGCCTGTTTTTGGACTCTGCAGAGAAAGTGTTTGCAGACTGCTGAATCCACACACGGGTTTAACTCTGGAAGTTGAGTGCACACATTGACAACCGTTCTGTTAGATAGCTGCGTTTTGGATTTAGAAGCAGATATTTCCCTGTGCTTACTGCTGTTTCTTCCATATGCCGGTAAAGGGCTGAAAACGCCTGTTTTGGGACTCTGCAGAGAAAGTGTTTGCAGACTGCTGAATCCACACACGGGTTTAACTCTGGAAGTTGAGTGCACACACTGACAACCGTTCTGTTAGATAGCTGCGTTTTGGATTTAGAAGCTGATATTTCCCTGTGCTTACTGCTGTTTCTTCCATATGTCGGTAATGGGCTGAAAACGCCTGTTTTGGGACTCTGCAGAGAAAGTGTTTGCAGACTGCTGAATCCACACTCGGGTTTAACTCTGGAAGTTGAGTGCACACATTGACAACCGTTCTGTTAGATAGCTGCGTTTTGGATTTAGAAGCAGATATTTCCCTGTGCTTACTGCTGTTTCTTCCATATGCCGGTAATGGGCTGAAAACGCCTGTTTTGGGACTCTGCAGAGAAAGTGTTTGCAGACTGCTGAATCCACACACGGGTTTAACTCTGGACGTTGAGTGCACACATTGACAACTGTTCTGTTAGATAGCTGCGTTTTGGTTTTAGAAGCAGATATTTCCCTGGGCTTACTGCTGTTTCTTCCATATGCCGGTATTGGGCTGAAAACGCCTGTTTTGGGACTCTGCAGAGAAAGTGTTTGCAGACTGCTGAATCCACACTCGGGTTTATCTCTGGAAGTTGAGTGCACGCATTGACAACCATTCAGTTAGATAGCTGCCTTTTGGTTTTAGAAGCAGTTATTTCTCTTTACAGCATATACTCTCATTCACTCTGGAATATCCAAACGCAGCTCCTAAAAGAAACGGGTTTCTAAGTATAATCAGATATTTCTCTTTACATCTTGTACCCCAGTACACTCTGATATATGCATATGCAGCTCCTGGAAGAAACGTGTTTGTAACTCGCTGAATCTGTGCATATATTGAAGTCTCTTAGGTGAATGAACACACAGCAGAGGAGTTTGAAAAAAACATTTCTTCCATGTTATAGATGCACTGTTAACTGCTATTGCTTTTAGGCTGGTGTTTTCCTGGAAATGTTGGTTTTAGAATTTCCATATAAATGGTTTGTAAACTGCTGCTTAAGTGGAGCAGTTTAATTCGTTAAGTTGAATGCCCTCATTCACAATCATTCTGTTAGCTAGCTCCGTTTTGGTTTTAGAAGCCTGTGTTTCTAGTTACAGCATATACTCCCATTCATTCTGGAATAGCCAAACGCAGCTCCCAGAATAGACGTGTTTCTAAGTCGCTGAATCTAAACATAGATTCAACTCCCTTAGGTGAACGAACACACAGCACAGCAGTTTGAAAGAAACGTTTTATTTGAGTTTTAGACGCAGTCTTATTGCTATTTCTTAGAGGCCGGTATTTTGCTGGGAATGTCTGTTTTAGAATCTGCACAAAAATCTTTTCTAAACTGCTGCATAGAAACAACAGTTTATCTCAATAAGCTGAATGCACACAGTGACAACCATTCTGTTAGATGGCTCCGTGTTTGTTTTAGAACCAGATATTTCACTTTAAACCTTATACTCCAGTACACTCTGGAATATGCAAATGCAGCTCCTGGAAGAAACGTGTTTCTTACTCGCTGAATCTGAACATATACTCAAGACTCTTAGGTGAATGAACACAGAGCAGAGCATTTTGAAGAAAACGTTTCTTCTATGTTATAGATGCAGTCTTACTGCTACTTCTTTTAGGCTGGTGTTTTGCTGCAAATGTTGATTTTAGAATTTGCATATAAAGGGTTTCTAAACTGCTGCCTAAGAAGAGCAGATTAACCCTTTAAGTTGAATGCACACATTCACAACCATTCTGTTAGATAGCTCCGTTTTGGTTTTAGAAACAGATATTTCTCTTTACAGCATTTACTCCCATACACTCTGGAATATCGAAATGCAGCTCCTAGAATAAACGTGTTTCAAACTCGCTGAATCCAAACATAGATTCAACGACCTTTGGTGAACGAACACACTGCAGAGCAGTTTGAAAGAAACGTTCCCTCTGAGTTTTAGACGCAGTCTTACTGCTATTTCTTATAGGCCGGTATTTTGCTGGAAATGTCTGTTTGAGAATCTACACAGAAATGTTTTCTAAACTGCTGCATACAAACAGCAGTTTAGCTCAGTAAGTTGAATGCACACATTGACAACCATTCCATTAGATCATCCGTTTTTCTTTTGGAACGAGACATTTGTCTTTACATCTTATACTCCAGTATACTCTGGAATAGGCAAACACAGCTCCTGGAAGAAACGTGTTGCTAACTAGCTGAATCTGAACATATATTCAAGTCTCTTATATGAATGAACACACAGCAGAGCAGTTTGAAAACAGTTTCTTCCATGTTAAAGATGCAGTCTTACTGCTATTTCCTATAGGCTGGTGTTTTGCTGGAAAGGTCTGTATTTGCATATAAAGGGTTTCTAAAGTGCTGCATGAGAAGAGCAGTTTACCTCTTTAAGCCGAAGGCACACATTCACAACCACTCTGCTAGATAGACCCATTTTGGTTTTAGAAACAGATATTTCTCTTTACAGCATATACTCCCATTCAATCTGGAATATCCAAAGACAGCTCCTAGAATAAACGTGTTTCTATCTCGCTGAATCTAAACATAGATTCAACTCCCTTAGGCCAAAGAACACAAGGCCGAGCAGTTTGAAAGAAACGTTTCTTCTGAGTTCCAGACGCAGTCTTAATGCTCTTTCTTATATATGCCGGTACTGGGCCGGAAAGGCCTGTTTTGAGACTCTGCAGAGAAAGTGTTTGCAGACTGCTGAATCCACACACGGGTTTAACTCTGGAAGTTGAGTGCACACATTGACAACCGTTCTGTTAGATAGCTGCGTTTTGGATTTAGAAGCAGATATTTCCCTGTGCTTACTGCTGTTTCTTCCATATGCTGGTAATGGGCTGAAAACGCCTGTTTTGGGACTCTGCAGAGAAAGTGTTTGCAGACTGCTGAATCCACACACGGGTTTAACTCTGGAAGTTGAGTGCACACATTGACAACCGTTCTGTTAGATAGCTGCGTTTTGGATTTAGAAGCAGATATTTCCCTGTGCTTACTGCTGTTTCTTCCATATGCCGGTAATGGGCTGAAAACGCCTGTTTTGGGACTCTGCAGAGAAAGTGTTTGCAGACTGCTGAATCCACACACGGGTTTAACTCTGGAAGTTGAGTGCACACATTGACAACCGTTCTGTTAGATAGCTGCGTTTTGGATTTAGAAGCAGATATTTCCCTGTGCTTACTGCTGTTTCTTCCATATGCCGGTAATGGGCTGAAAACGCCTCTTTTGGGACTCTGCAGAGAAAGTCTTTGCAGACTGCTGAATCCACACACGGGTTTCACTCTGGAAGTTGAGTGCACACATTGACAATCGTTCTGTTAGATAGCTGCATTTTGGATTTAGAAGCAGATATTTCCCTGTGCTTACTGCTGTTTCTTCCATATGCCGGTAATGGGCTGAAAACGCCTGTTTGGGACTCTGCAGAGAAAGTGTTTGCAGACTGCTGAATCCACACACGGGTTTAACTCTGGAAGTTGAGTGCACACATTGACAACCGTTCTGTTAGATAGCTGCGTTTTGGATTTAGAAGCAGATATTTCCCTGTGCTTACTGCTGTTTCTTCCATATGCCGGTAATGGGCTGAAAACGCCTGTTTGGGGACTCTGCAGAGAAAGTGTTTGCAGACTGCTGAATCCACACACGCGTCTAACTCTGGAAGTTGAGTGCACACGTTGACAACCTTTCTGTTAGATAGCTGCGTTTTGGATTTAGAAGCAGATATTTCCCTGTGCTTACTGATGTTTCTTCCATATGCCGGTAATGGGCTGAAAACGCCTGTTTTGGGACTCTGCAGAGAAAGTGTTTGCAGACTGCTGAATCCACACACGGGTTTAACTCTGGAAGTTGAGTGCACACATTGACAACCGTTCTGTTAGATAGCTGCGTTTTGGATTTAGAAGCAGATATTTCCCTGTGCTTACTGCTGTTTCTTCCATATGCCGGTAATGGGCTGAAAACGCCTGTTTTGGGACTCTGCAGAGAAAGTGTTTGCAGACTGCTGAATCCACACACGGGTTTAACTCTGGAAGTTGAGTGCACACATTGACAACCGTTCTGTTAGATAGCTGCGTTTTGGATTTAGAAGCAGATATTTCCCTGTGCTTACTGCTGTTTCTTCCATATGCCGGTAATGGGCTGAAAACGCCTGTTTTGGGACTCTGCAGAGAAAGTGTTTGCAGACTGCTGAATCCACACACGGGTTTCAAACTGGAAGTTGAGTGCACACATTGACAACCGTTCTGTTAGATAGCTGCGTTTTGGATTTAGAAGCAGATATTTACCTGGGCTTACTGCTGTTTCTTCCATATGCCGGTAATGGGCTGAAAACGCCTGTTTTGGGACTCTGCAGAGAAAGTGTTTGCAGACTGCTGAATCCACACACGGGTTTAACTCTGGAAGTTGAGTGCACACATTGACAACCGTTCTGTTACATAGCTGCGTTTTGGATTTAGAAGCCGATATTTCCCTGTGCTTACTGCTGTTTCTTCCATATGCCGGTAATGGGCTGAAAACGCCTGTTTTGGGACTCTGCAGAGAAAGTGTTTGCAGACTGCTGAATCCACACACGGGTTTAACTCTGGAAGTTGAGTGCACACATTGACAACCGCTCTGTTATATAGCTGCGTTTTGGATTTAGAAGCAGATATTTCTCTGTGCTTACTGCTGTTTCTTCCATATGCCGGTAATGGGCTGAAAACGCCTGTTTTTGGACTCTGCAGAGAAAGTGTTTGCAGACTGCTGAATCCACACACGGGTTTAACTCTGGAAGTTGAGTGCACGCATTGACAATCGTTCTGTTAGATAGCTGCGTTTTGGATTTAGAAGCAGATATTTCCCTGTGCTTACTGCTGTTTCTTCCATATGCCGGTAATGGGCTGAAAACGCCTGTTTTGGGAATCTGCAGAGAAAGTGTTTGCAGACTGCTGAATCCACACACGGGTTTAACTCTGGAAGTTGAGTGCACACATTGCCAACCGTTCTGTTAGATAGCTGCGTTTTGGATTTAGAAGCAGATATTTCCCTGTGCTTACTGCTGTTTCTTCCATATGCCGGTAATGGGCTGAAAACGCCTGTTTTGGGACTCTGCAGAGAAAGTGTTTGCAGACTGCTGAATCCACACACGGGTTTCACTCTGGAAGTTGAGTGCACGCATTGACAATCGTTCTGTTAGATAGCTGCGTTTTGGATTTAGAAGCAGATATTTCCCTGTGCTTACTGCTGTTTCTTCCATATGCCGGTAATGGGCTGAAAACGCCTGTTTTGGGACTCTGCAGAGAAAGTGTTTGCAGACTGCTGAATCCACACACGGGTTTAACTCTGGAAGTTGAGTGCACACATTGACAACCGTTCTGTTAGATAGCTGCGTTTTGGATTTAGAAGCAGATATTTCCCTGTGCTTACTGCTGTTTCTTCCATATGCCGGTAATGGGCTGAAAACGCCTGTTTTGGGACTCTGCAGAGAAAGTCTCTGCAGACTGCTGAATCCACACACGGGTTTCACTCTGGAAGTTGAGTGCACGCATTGACAATCGTTCTGTTAGATAGCTGCGTTTTGGATTTAGAAGCAGATATTTCCCTGTGCTTACTGCTGTTTCTTCCATATGCCGGTAATGGGCTGAAAACGCCTGTTTTGGGACTCTGCAGAGAAAGTGTTTGCAGACTGCTGAATCCACACACGGGTTTAACTCTGGAAGTTGAGTGCACACATTGACAACCGTTCTGTTAGATAGCTGCGTTTTGGATTTAGAAGCAGATATTTCCCTGTGCTTACTGCTGTTTCTTCCATATGCCGGTAATGGGCTGAAAACGCCTGTTTTGGGACTCTGCAGAGAAAGTGTTTGCAGACTGCTGAATCCACACACGGGTTTAACTCTGGAAGTTGAGTGCACACATTGCCAACCGTTCTGTTAGATAGCTGCGTTTTGGATTTAGAAGCAGATATTTCCCTGTGCTTACTGCTGTTTCTTCCATATGCCGGTAATGGGCTGAAAACGCCTGTTTGGGGACTCTGCAGAGAAAGTGTTTGCAGACTGCTGAATCCACACACGGGTCTAACTCTGGAAGTTGAGTGCACACATTGACAACCTTTCTGTTAGATAGCTGCGTTTTGGATTTAGAAGCAGATATTTCCCTGTGCTTACTGCTGTTTCTTCCATATGCCGGTAATGGGCTGAAAACGCCTGTTTTGGGACTCTGCAGAGAAAGTGTTTGCAGACTGCTGAATCCACACACGGGTTTAACTCTGGAAGTTGAGTGCACACATTGACAACCGTTCGGTTAGATAGCTGCGTTTTGGATTTAGAAGCAGATATTTCCCTGTGCTTACTGCTGTTTCTTCCATATGCCGGTAATGGGCTGATAACGTCTGTTTTGGGACTCTGCAGAGAAAGTGTTTGCAGACTGCTGAATCCACACCCGGGTTTATCTCTGGAAGTTGAGTGCACACATTGACAACCGTTCTGTTAGATAGCTGCGTTTTGGATTTAGAAGCAGATATTTCCCTGGGCTTACTGCTGTTTCTTCCATATGCCGGTAATGGGCTGAAAACGCCTGTTTTGGGACTCTGCAGAGAAAGTGTTTGCAGACTGCTGAATCCACACACGGGTTTAACTCTGGAAGTTGAGTGCACACATTGACAACCGTTCTGTTAGATAGCTGCGTTTTGGATTTAGAAGCAGATATTTCCCTGTGCTTACTGCTATTTCTTCCATATGCCGGTAATGGGCTGAAAACGCCTGTTTTGGGACTCTGCAGAGAAAGTGTTTGCAGACTGCTGAATCCACACACGGGTTTAACTCTGGAAGTTGAGTGCACACATTGACAACCGCTCTGTTATATAGCTGCGTTTTGGATTTAGAAGCAGATATTTCCCTGTGCTTACTGCTGTTTCTTCCATATGCCGGTAATGGGCTGAAAACGCCTGTTTTGGGACTCTGCAGAGAAAGTGTTTGCAGACTGCTGAATCCACACACGGGTTTAACTCTGGAAGTTGAGTGCACACACTGACAACCGTTCTGTTAGATAGCTGGGTTTTGGATTTAGAAGCTGATATTTCCCTGTGCTTACTGCTGTTTCTTCCATATGCCGGTAATGGGCTGAAAACGCTTGTTTTGGGACTCTGCAGAGAAAGTGTTTGCAGACTGCTGAATCCACACACGGGTTTAACTCTGGAAGTTGAGTGCACACATTGACAACCGTTCTGTTAGATAGCTGCGTTTTGGATTTAGAAGCAGATATTTCCCTGTGCTTACTGCTGTTTCTTCCATATGCCGGTAATGGGCTGAAAACGCCTGTTTTGGGACTCTGCAGAGAAAGTGTTTGCAGACTGCTGAATCCACACACGGGTTTAACTCTGGAAGTTGAGTGCACACATTGACAACCGTTCTGTTAGATAGCTGCGTTTTGGATTTAGAAGCAGATATTTCCCTGTGCTTACTGCTGTTTCTTCCATATGCCGGTAATGGGCTGAAAACGCCTGTTTGGGGACTCTGCAGAGAAAGTGTTTGCAGACTGCTGAATCCACACACGGGTCTAACTCTGGAAGTTGAGTGCACACATTGAGAACCTTTCTGTTAGATAGCTGCGTTTTGGATTTAGAAGCAGATATTTCCCTGTGCTTACTGCTGTTTCTTCCATATGCCGGTAATGGGCTGAAAACGCCAGTTTTGGGACTCTGCAGAGAAAGTGTTTGCAGACTGCTGAATCCACACACGGGTTTAACTCTGGAAGTTGAGTGCACACATTGACAACCGTTCTGTTAGATAGCTGCGTTTTGGATTTAGAAGCAGATATTTCCCTGTGCTTACTGCTGTTTCTTCCATATGCCGGTAATGGGCTGATAACGCCTGTTTTGGGACTCTGCAGAGAAAGTGTTTGCAGACTGCTGAATCCACACCCGGGTTTATCTCTGGAAGTTGAGTGCACACATTGACAACCGTTCTGTTAGATAGCTGCGTTTTGGATTTAGAAGCAGATATTTCCCTGGGCTTACTGCTGTTTCTTCCATATGCCGGTAATGGGCTGAAAACGCCTGTTTTGGGACTCTGCAGAGAAAGTGTTTGCAGACTGCTGAATCCACACACGGGTTTAACTCTGGAAGTTGAGTGCACACATTGACAACCGTTCTGTTAGATAGCTGCGTTTTGGATTTAGAAGCAGATATTTCCCTGTGCTTACTGCTGTTTCTTCCATATGCCGGTAATGGGCTGAAAACGCCTGTTTTGGGACTCTGCAGAGAAAGTGTTTCCAGACTGCTGAATCCACACACGGGTTTAACTCTGGAAGTTGAGTGCACACATTGACAACCGCTCTGTTATATAGCTGCGTTTTGGATTTAGAAGCAGATATTTCCCTGTGCTTACTGCTGTTTCTTCCATATGCCGGTAATGGGCTGAAAACGCCTGTTTTGGGACTCTGCAGAGAAAGTGTTTGCAGACTGCTGAATCCACACACGGGTTTAACTCTGGAAGTTGAGTGCACACACTGACAACCGTTCTGTTAGATAGCTGGGTTTTGGATTTAGAAGCTGATATTTCCCTGTGCTTACTGCTGTTTCTTCCATATGCCGGTAATGGGCTGAAAACGCTTGTTTTGGGACTCTGCAGAGAAAGTGTTTGCAGACTGCTGAATCCACACACGGGTTTAACTCTGGAAGTTGAGTGCACACATTGACAACCGTTCTGTTAGATAGCTGCGTTTTGGATTTAGAAGCAGATATTTCCCTGTGCTTACTGCTGTTTCTTCCATATGCCGGTAATGGGCTGAAAACGCCTGTTTTGGGACTCTGCAGAGAAAGTGTTTGCAGACTGCTGAATCCACACACGGGTTTAACTCTGGAAGTTGAGTGCACACATTGACAACCGTTCTGTTAGATAGCTGCGTTTTGGATTTAGAAGCAGATATTTCCCTGTGCTTACTGCTGTTTCTTCCATATGCCGGTAATGGGCTGAAAACGCCTGTTTGGGGACTCTGCAGAGAAAGTGTTTGCAGACTGCTGAACCCACACACGGGTCTAACTCTGGAAGTTGAGTGCACACATTGACAACCTTTCTGTTAGATAGCTGCGTTTTGGATTTAGAAGCACATATTTCCCTGTGCTTACTGCTGTTTCTTCCATATGCCGGTAATGGGCTGAAAACGCCTGTTTTGGGACTCTGCAGAGAAAGTGTTTGCAGACTGCTGAATCCACACACGGGTTTAACTCTGGAAGTTGAGTGCACACATTGACAACCGTTCTGTTAGATAGCTGCGTTTTGGATTTAGAAGCAGATATTTCCCTGTGCTTACTGCTGTTTCTTCCATATGCCGGTATTGGGCTGATAACGCCTGTTTTGGGACTCTGCAGAGAAAGTGTTTGCAGACTGCTGAATCCACACCCGGGTTTATCTCTGGAATTTGAGTGCACACATTGACAACCGTTCTGTTAGATAGCTGCGTTTTGGATTTAGAAGCAGATATTTCCCTGGGCTTACTGCTGTTTCTTCCATATGCCGGTAATGGGCTGAAAACGCCTGTTTTGGGACTCTGCAGAGAAAGTGTTTGCAGACTGCTGAATCCACACACGGGTTTAACTCTGGAAGTTGAGTGCACACATTGACAACCGTTCTGTTAGATAGCTGCGTTTTGGATTTAGAAGCAGATATTTCCCTGTGCTTACTGCTATTTCTTCCATATGCCGGTAATGGGCTGAAAACGCCTGTTTTGGGACTCTGCAGAGAAAGTGTTTGCAGACTGCTGAATCCACACACGGGTTTAACTCTGGAAGTTGAGTGCACACATTGACAACCGCTCTGTTATATAGCTGCGTTTTGGATTTAGAAGCAGATATTTCCCTGTGCTTACTGCTGTTTCTTCCATATGCCGGTAATGGGCTGAAAACGCCTGTTTTGGGACTCTGCAGAGAAAGTGTTTGCAGACTGCTGAATCCACACACGGGTTTAACTCTGGAAGTTGAGTGCACACACTGACAACCGTTCTGTTAGATAGCTGGGTTTTGGATTTAGAAGCTGATATTTCCCTGTGCTTACTGCTGTTTCTTCCATATGCCGGTAATGGGCTGAAAACGCTTGTTTTGGGACTCTGCAGAGAAAGTGTTTGCAGACTGCTGAATCCACACACGGGTTTTACTCTGGAAGTTGAGTGCACACATTGACAACCGTTCTGTTAGATAGCTGCGTTTTGGATTTAGAAGCAGATATTTCCCTGTGCTTACTGCTGTTTCTTCCATATGCCGGTAATGGGCTGAAAACGCCTGTTTTGGGACTCTGCAGAGAAAGTGTTTGCAGACTGCTGAATCCACACACGGTTTTAACTCTGGAAGTTGAGTGCACACATTGACAACCGTTCTGTTAGATAGCTGCGTTTTGGATTTAGAAGCAGATATTTCCCTGTGCTTACTGCTGTTTCTTCCATATGCCGGTAATGGGCTGAAAACGCCTGTTTTGGGACTCTGCAGAGAAAGTGTTTGCAGACTGCTGAATCCACACACGGGTTTAACTCTGGAAGTTGAGTGCACACATTGACAACCGTTCTGTTAGATAGCTGCGTTTTGGATTTAGAAGCAGATATTTCCCTGTGCTTACTGCTGTTTCTTCCATATGCCGGTAATGGGCTGAAAACGCCTGTTTTGGGACTCTGCAGAGAAAGTGTTTGCAGACTGCTGAATCCACACACGGGTTTAACTCTGGAAGTTGAGTGCACACATTGACAACCGTTCTGTTAGATAGCTGCGTTTTGGATTTAGAAGCAGATATTTCCCTGTGCTTAATGCTGTTTCTTCCATATGCCGGTAATGGGCTGAAAACGCCTGTTTTGGGACTCTGCAGAGAAAGTGTTTGCAGACTGCTGAATCCACACACGGGTTTAACTCTGGAAGTTGAGTGCACACATTGACAACCGTTCTGTTAGATAGCTGCGTTTTGGATTTAGAAGCAGATATTTCCCTGTGCTTACTGCTGTTTCTTCCATATGCCGGTAATGGGCTGAAAACGCCTGTTTTGGGACTCTGCAGAGAAAGTGTTTGCAGACTGCTGAATCCACACACGGGTTTAACTCTGGAAGTTGAGTGCACACATTGACAACCGTTCTGTTAGATAGCTGCGTTTTGGATTTAGAAGCAGATATTTCCCTGTGCTTACTGCTGTTTCTTCCATATGCCGGTAATGGGCTGAAAACGCCTGTTTTGGGACTCTGCAGAGAAAGTGTTTGCAGACTGCTGAATCCACACACGGGTTTCACTCTGGAAGTTGAGTGCACGCATTGACAATCGTTCTGTTAGATAGCTGCGTTTTGGATTTAGAAGCAGATATTTCCCTGTGCTTACTGCTGTTTCTTCCATATGCCGGTAATGGGCTGAAAACGCCTGTTTTGGGACTCTGCAGAGAAAGTGTTTGCAGACTGCTGAATCCACACACGGGTTTAACTCTGGAAGTTGAGTGCACACATTGACAACCGTTCTGTTAGATAGCTGCGTTTTGGATTTAGAAGCAGATATTTCCCTGTGCTTACTGCTGTTTCTTCCATATGCCGGTAATGGGCTGAAAACGCCTGTTTTGGGACTCTGCAGAGAAAGTCTCTGCAGACTGCTGAATCCACACACGGGTTTCACTCTGGAAGTTGAGTGCACGCATTGACAATCGTTCTGTTAGATAGCTGCGTTTTGGATTTAGAAGCAGATATTTCCCTGTGCTTACTGCTGTTTCTTCCATATGCCGGTAATGGGCTGAAAACGCCTGTTTTGGGACTCTGCAGAGAAAGTGTTTGCAGACTGCTGAATCCACACACGGGTTTAACTCTGGAAGTTGAGTGCACACATTGACAACCGTTCTGTTAGATAGCTGCGTTTTGGATTTAGAAGCAGATATTTCCCTGTGCTTACTGCTGTTTCTTCCATATGCCGGTAATGGGCTGAAAACGCCTGTTTTGGGACTCTGCAGAGAAAGTGTTTGCAGACTGCTGAATCCACACACGGGTTTAACTCTGGAAGTTGAGTGCACACATTGCCAACCGTTCTGTTAGATAGCTGCGTTTTGGATTTAGAAGCAGATATTTCCCTGTGCTTACTGCTGTTTCTTCCATATGCCGGTAATGGGCTGAAAACGCCTGTTTGGGGACTCTGCAGAGAAAGTGTTTGCAGACTGCTGAATCCACACACGGGTCTAACTCTGGAAGTTGAGTGCACACATTGACAACCTTTCTGTTAGATAGCTGCGTTTTGGATTTAGAAGCAGATATTTCCCTGTGCTTACTGCTGTTTCTTCCATATGCCGGTAATGGGCTGAAAACGCCTGTTTTGGGACTCTGCAGAGAAAGTGTTTGCAGACTGCTGAATCCACACACGGGTTTAACTCTGGAAGTTGAGTGCACACATTGACAACCGTTCGGTTAGATAGCTGCGTTTTGGATTTAGAAGCAGATATTTCCCTGTGCTTACTGCTGTTTCTTCCATATGCCGGTAATGGGCTGATAACGTCTGTTTTGGGACTCTGCAGAGAAAGTGTTTGCAGACTGCTGAATCCACACCCGGGTTTATCTCTGGAAGTTGAGTGCACACATTGACAACCGTTCTGTTAGATAGCTGCGTTTTGGATTTAGAAGCAGATATTTCCCTGGGCTTACTGCTGTTTCTTCCATATGCCGGTAATGGGCTGAAAACGCCTGTTTTGGGACTCTGCAGAGAAAGTGTTTGCAGACTGCTGAATCCACACACGGGTTTAACTCTGGAAGTTGAGTGCACACATTGACAACCGTTCTGTTAGATAGCTGCGTTTTGGATTTAGAAGCAGATATTTCCCTGTGCTTACTGCTATTTCTTCCATATGCCGGTAATGGGCTGAAAACGCCTGTTTTGGGACTCTGCAGAGAAAGTGTTTGCAGACTGCTGAATCCACACACGGGTTTAACTCTGGAAGTTGAGTGCACACATTGACAACCGCTCTGTTATATAGCTGCGTTTTGGATTTAGAAGCAGATATTTCCCTGTGCTTACTGCTGTTTCTTCCATATGCCGGTAATGGGCTGAAAACGCCTGTTTTGGGACTCTGCAGAGAAAGTGTTTGCAGACTGCTGAATCCACACACGGGTTTAACTCTGGAAGTTGAGTGCACACACTGACAACCGTTCTGTTAGATAGCTGGGTTTTGGATTTAGAAGCTGATATTTCCCTGTGCTTACTGCTGTTTCTTCCATATGCCGGTAATGGGCTGAAAACGCTTGTTTTGGGACTCTGCAGAGAAAGTGTTTGCAGACTGCTGAATCCACACACGGGTTTAACTCTGGAAGTTGAGTGCACACATTGACAACCGTTCTGTTAGATAGCTGCGTTTTGGATTTAGAAGCAGATATTTCCCTGTGCTTACTGCTGTTTCTTCCATATGCCGGTAATGGGCTGAAAACGCCTGTTTTGGGACTCTGCAGAGAAAGTGTTTGCAGACTGCTGAATCCACACACGGGTTTAACTCTGGAAGTTGAGTGCACACATTGACAACCGTTCTGTTAGATAGCTGCGTTTTGGATTTAGAAGCAGATATTTCCCTGTGCTTACTGCTGTTTCTTCCATATGCCGGTAATGGGCTGAAAACGCCTGTTTGGGGACTCTGCAGAGAAAGTGTTTGCAGACTGCTGAATCCACACACGGGTCTAACTCTGGAAGTTGAGTGCACACATTGAGAACCTTTCTGTTAGATAGCTGCGTTTTGGATTTAGAAGCAGATATTTCCCTGTGCTTACTGCTGTTTCTTCCATATGCCGGTAATGGGCTGAAAACGCCAGTTTTGGGACTCTGCAGAGAAAGTGTTTGCAGACTGCTGAATCCACACACGGGTTTAACTCTGGAAGTTGAGTGCACACATTGACAACCGTTCTGTTAGATAGCTGCGTTTTGGATTTAGAAGCAGATATTTCCCTGTGCTTACTGCTGTTTCTTCCATATGCCGGTAATGGGCTGATAACGCCTGTTTTGGGACTCTGCAGAGAAAGTGTTTGCAGACTGCTGAATCCACACCCGGGTTTATCTCTGGAAGTTGAGTGCACACATTGACAACCGTTCTGTTAGATAGCTGCGTTTTGGATTTAGAAGCAGATATTTCCCTGGGCTTACTGCTGTTTCTTCCATATGCCGGTAATGGGCTGAAAACGCCTGTTTTGGGACTCTGCAGAGAAAGTGTTTGCAGACTGCTGAATCCACACACGGGTTTAACTCTGGAAGTTGAGTGCACACATTGACAACCGTTCTGTTAGATAGCTGCGTTTTGGATTTAGAAGCAGATATTTCCCTGTGCTTACTGCTGTTTCTTCCATATGCCGGTAATGGGCTGAAAACGCCTGTTTTGGGACTCTGCAGAGAAAGTGTTTCCAGACTGCTGAATCCACACACGGGTTTAACTCTGGAAGTTGAGTGCACACATTGACAACCGCTCTGTTATATAGCTGCGTTTTGGATTTAGAAGCAGATATTTCCCTGTGCTTACTGCTGTTTCTTCCATATGCCGGTAATGGGCTGAAAACGCCTGTTTTGGGACTCTGCAGAGAAAGTGTTTGCAGACTGCTGAATCCACACACGGGTTTAACTCTGGAAGTTGAGTGCACACACTGACAACCGTTCTGTTAGATAGCTGGGTTTTGGATTTAGAAGCTGATATTTCCCTGTGCTTACTGCTGTTTCTTCCATATGCCGGTAATGGGCTGAAAACGCTTGTTTTGGGACTCTGCAGAGAAAGTGTTTGCAGACTGCTGAATCCACACACGGGTTTAACTCTGGAAGTTGAGTGCACACATTGACAACCGTTCTGTTAGATAGCTGCGTTTTGGATTTAGAAGCAGATATTTCCCTGTGCTTACTGCTGTTTCTTCCATATGCCGGTAATGGGCTGAAAACGCCTGTTTTGGGACTCTGCAGAGAAAGTGTTTGCAGACTGCTGAATCCACACACGGGTTTAACTCTGGAAGTTGAGTGCACACATTGACAACCGTTCTGTTAGATAGCTGCGTTTTGGATTTAGAAGCAGATATTTCCCTGTGCTTACTGCTGTTTCTTCCATATGCCGGTAATGGGCTGAAAACGCCTGTTTGGGGACTCTGCAGAGAAAGTGTTTGCAGACTGCTGAACCCACACACGGGTCTAACTCTGGAAGTTGAGTGCACACATTGACAACCTTTCTGTTAGATAGCTGCGTTTTGGATTTAGAAGCACATATTTCCCTGTGCTTACTGCTGTTTCTTCCATATGCCGGTAATGGGCTGAAAACGCCTGTTTTGGGACTCTGCAGAGAAAGTGTTTGCAGACTGCTGAATCCACACACGGGTTTAACTCTGGAAGTTGAGTGCACACATTGACAACCGTTCTGTTAGATAGCTGCGTTTTGGATTTAGAAGCAGATATTTCCCTGTGCTTACTGCTGTTTCTTCCATATGCCGGTATTGGGCTGATAACGCCTGTTTTGGGACTCTGCAGAGAAAGTGTTTGCAGACTGCTGAATCCACACCCGGGTTTATCTCTGGAAGTTGAGTGCACACATTGACAACCGTTCTGTTAGATAGCTGCGTTTTGGATTTAGAAGCAGATATTTCCCTGGGCTTACTGCTGTTTCTTCCATATGCCGGTAATGGGCTGAAAACGCCTGTTTTGGGACTCTGCAGAGAAAGTGTTTGCAGACTGCTGAATCCACACACGGGTTTAACTCTGGAAGTTGAGTGCACACATTGACAACCGTTCTGTTAGATAGCTGCGTTTTGGATTTAGAAGCAGATATTTCCCTGTGCTTACTGCTATTTCTTCCATATGCCGGTAATGGGCTGAAAACGCCTGTTTTGGGACTCTGCAGAGAAAGTGTTTGCAGACTGCTGAATCCACACACGGGTTTAACTCTGGAAGTTGAGTGCACACATTGACAACCGCTCTGTTATATAGCTGCGTTTTGGATTTAGAAGCAGATATTTCCCTGTGCTTACTGCTGTTTCTTCCATATGCCGGTAATGGGCTGAAAACGCCTGTTTTGGGACTCTGCAGAGAAAGTGTTTGCAGACTGCTGAATCCACACACGGGTTTAACTCTGGAAGTTGAGTGCACACACTGACAACCGTTCTGTTAGATAGCTGGGTTTTGGATTTAGAAGCTGATATTTCCCTGTGCTTACTGCTGTTTCTTCCATATGCCGGTAATGGGCTGAAAACGCTTGTTTTGGGACTCTGCAGAGAAAGTGTTTGCAGACTGCTGAATCCACACACGGGTTTTACTCTGGAAGTTGAGTGCACACATTGACAACCGTTCTGTTAGATAGCTGCGTTTTGGATTTAGAAGCAGATATTTCCCTGTGCTTACTGCTGTTTCTTCCATATGCCGGTAATGGGCTGAAAACGCCTGTTTTGGGACTCTGCAGAGAAAGTGTTTGCAGACTGCTGAATCCACACACGGGTTTCACTCTGGAAGTTGAGTGCACACATTGACAACCGTTCTGTTAGATAGCTGCGTTTTGGATTTAGAAGCAGATATTTCCCTGTGCTTACTGCTGTTTCTTCCATATGCCGGTAATGGGCTGAAAACGCCTGTTTTGGGACTCTGCAGAGAAAGTGTTTGCAGACTGCTGAATCCACACACGGGTTTAACTCTGGAAGTTGAGTGCACACATTGACAACCGTTCTGTTAGATAGCTGCGTTTTGGATTTAGAAGCAGATATTTCCCTGTGCTTACTGCTGTTTCTTCCATATGCCGGTAATGGGCTGAAAACGCCTGTTTTGGGACTCTGCAGAGAAAGTGTTTGCAGACTGCTGAATCCACACACGGGTTTAACTCTGGAAGTTGAGTGCACACATTGACAACCGTTCTGTTAGATAGCTGCGTTTTGGATTTAGAAGCAGATATTTCCCTGTGCTTAATGCTGTTTCTTCCATATGCCGGTAATGGGCTGAAAACGCCTGTTTTGGGACTCTGCAGAGAAAGTGTTTGCAGACTGCTGAATCCACACACGGGTTTAACTCTGGAAGTTGAGTGCACACATTGACAACCGTTCTGTTAGATAGCTGCGTTTTGGATTTAGAAGCAGATATTTCCCTGTGCTTACTGCTGTTTCTTCCATATGCCGGTAATGGGCTGAAAACGCCTGTTTTGGGACTCTGCAGAGAAAGTGTTTGCAGACTGCTGAATCCACACACGGGTTTAACTCTGGAAGTTGAGTGCACACATTGACAACCGTTCTGTTAGATAGCTGCGTTTTGGATTTAGAAGCAGATATTTCCCTGTGCTTACTGCTGTTTCTTCCATATGCCGGTAATGGGCTGAAAACGCCTGTTTTGGGACTCTGCAGAGAAAGTGTTTGCAGACTGCTGAATCCACACACGGGTTTAACTCTGGAAGTTGAGTGCACACATTGACAACCGTTCTGTTAGATAGCTGCGTTTTGGATTTAGAAGCAGATATTTCCCTGTGCTTACTGCTGTTTCTTCCATATGCCGGTAATGGGCTGAAAACGCCTGTTTTGGGACTCTGCAGAGAAAGTGTTTGCAGACTGCTGAATCCACACACGGGTTTAACTCTGGAAGTTGAGTGCACACATTGCCAACCGTTCTGTTAGATAGCTGCGTTTTGGATTTAGAAGCAGATATTTCCCTGTGCTTACTGCTGTTTCTTCCATATGCCGGTAATGGGCTGAAAACGCCTGTTTTGGGACTCTGCAGAGAAAGTGTTTGCAGACTGCTGAATCCACACACGGGTTTAACTCTGGAAGTTGAGTGCACACATTGACAACCGTTCTGTTAGATAGCTGCGTTTTGGATTTAGAAGCAGATATTTCCCTGTGCTTACTGCTGATTCTTCCATATGCCGGTAATGGGCTGAAAACGCCTGTTTGGGGACTCTGCAGAGAAAGTGTTTGCAGACTGCTGAATCCACACACGGGTTTAACTCTGGAAGTTGAGTGCACACATTGACAACCGTTCTGTTAGATAGCTGCGTTTTGGATTTAGAAGCAGATATTGCCCTGTGCTTACTGCTGTTTCTTCCATATTCCGGTAATGGGCTGAAAACGTCTGTTTGGGGACTCTGCAGAGAAAGTGTTTGCAGACTGCTGAATCCACACACGGGTCTAACTCTGGAAGTTGAGTGCACACATTGACAGCCATTCTGTTAGATAGCTGCGTTTTGGATTTAGAAGCAGATATTTCCCTGTGCTTACTGCTGTTTCTTCCATATGCCGGTAATGGGCTGAAAACGCCTGTTTTGGGACTCTGCAGAGAAAGTGTTTGCAGACTGCTGAATCCACACACGGGTTTAACTCTGGAAGTTGAGTGCACACATTGACAACCGTTCTGTTAGATAGCTGCGTTTTGGATTTAGAAGCAGATATTTCCCTGTGCTTACTGCTGTTTCTTCCATATGCCGGTAATGGGCTGAAAACGCCTGTTTTGGGACTCTGCAGAGAAAGTGTTTGCAGACTGCTGAATCCACACACGGGTTTAACTCTGGAAGTTGAGTGCACACATTGACAACCGTTCTGTTAGATAGCTGCATTTTGGATTTAGAAGCAGATATTTCCCTGGGCTTACTGCTGTTTCTTCCATATGCCGGTAATGGGCTGAAAACGCCTGTTTTGGGACTCTGCAGAGAAAGTGTTTGCAGACTGCTGAATCCACACACGGGTTTAACTCTGGAAGTTGAGTGCACACATTGACAACCGTTCTGTTAGATAGCTGCGTTTTGGATTTAGAAGCAGATATTTCCCTGTGCTTACTGCTGTTTCTTCCATATGCTGGTAATGGGCTGAAAACGCCTGTTTTGGGACTCTGCAGAGAAAGTGTTTGCAGACTGCTGAATCCACACACGGGTTTAACTCTGGAAGTTGAGTGCACACATTGACAACCGTTCTGTTAGATAGCTGCGTTTTGGATTTAGAAGCAGATATTTCCCTGTGCTTACTGCTGTTTCTTCCATATGCCGGTAATGGGCTGAAAACGCCTGTTTGGGGACTCTGCAGAGAAAGTGTTTGCAGACTGCTGAATCCACACACGCGTCTAACTCTGGAAGTTGAGTGCACACGTTGACAACCTTTCTGTTAGATAGCTGCGTTTTGGATTTAGAAGCAGATATTTCCCTGTGCTTACTGATGTTTCTTCCATATGCCGGTAATGGGCTGAAAACGCCTGTTTTGGGACTCTGCAGAGAAAGTGTTTGCAGACTGCTGAATCCACACACGGGTTTAACTCTGGAAGTTGAGTGCACACATTGACAACCGTTCTGTTAGATAGCTGCGTTTTGGATTTAGAAGCAGATATTTCCCTGTGCTTACTGCTGTTTCTTCCATATGCCGGTAATGGGCTGAAAACGCCTGTTTTGGGACTCTGCAGAGAAAGTGTTTGCAGACTGCTGAATCCACACACGGGTTTAACTCTGGAAGTTGAGTGCACACATTGACAACCGTTCTGTTAGATAGCTGCGTTTTGGATTTAGAAGCAGATATTTCCCTGTGCTTACTGCTGTTTCTTCCATATGCCGGTAATGGGCTGAAAACGCCTGTTTTGGGACTCTGCAGAGAAAGTGTTTGCAGACTGCTGAATCCACACACGGGTTTCAAACTGGAAGTTGAGTGCACACATTGACAACCGTTCTGTTAGATAGCTGCGTTTTGGATTTAGAAGCCGATATTTCCCTGTGCTTACTGCTGTTTCTTCCATATGCCGGTAATGGGCTGAAAACGCCTGTTTTGGGACTCTGCAGAGAAAGTGTTTGCAGACTGCTGAATCCACACACGGGTTTAACTCTGGAAGTTGAGTGCACACATTGACAACCGCTCTGTTATATAGCTGCGTTTTGGATTTAGAAGCAGATATTTCTCTGTGCTTACTGCTGTTTCTTCCATATGCCGGTAATGGGCTGAAAACGCCTGTTTTTGGACTCTGCAGAGAAAGTGTTTGCAGACTGCTGAATCCACACACGGGTTTAACTCTGGAAGTTGAGTGCACGCATTGACAATCGTTCTGTTAGATAGCTGCGTTTTGGATTTAGAAGCAGATATTTCCCTGTGCTTACTGCTGTTTCTTCCATATGCCGGTAATGGGCTGAAAACGCCTGTTTTGGGACTCTGCAGAGAAAGTGTTTGCAGACTGCTGAATCCACACACGGGTTTAACTCTGGAAGTTGAGTGCACACATTGCCAACCGTTCTGTTAGATAGCTGCGTTTTGGATTTAGAAGCAGATATTTCCCTGTGCTTACTGCTGTTTCTTCCATATGCCGGTAATGGGCTGAAAACGCCTGTTTTGGGACTCTGCAGAGAAAGTGTTTGCAGACTGCTGAATCCACACACGGGTTTCACTCTGGAAGTTGAGTGCACGCATTGACAATCGTTCTGTTAGATAGCTGCGTTTTGGATTTAGAAGCAGATATTTCCCTGTGCTTACTGCTGTTTCTTCCATATGCCGGTAATGGGCTGAAAACGCCTGTTTTGGGACTCTGCAGAGAAAGTGTTTGCAGACTGCTGAATCCACACACGGGTTTAACTCTGGAAGTTGAGTGCACACATTGACAACCGTTCTGTTAGATAGCTGCGTTTTGGATTTAGAAGCAGATATTTCCCTGTGCTTACTGCTGTTTCTTCCATATGCCGGTAATGGGCTGAAAACGCCTGTTTTGGGACTCTGCAGAGAAAGTCTCTGCAGACTGCTGAATCCACACACGGGTTTCACTCTGGAAGTTGAGTGCACGCATTGACAATCGTTCTGTTAGATAGCTGCGTTTTGGATTTAGAAGCAGATATTTCCCTGTGCTTACTGCTGTTTCTTCCATATGCCGGTAATGGGCTGAAAACGCCTGTTTTGGGACTCTGCAGAGAAAGTGTTTGCAGACTGCTGAATCCACACACGGGTTTAACTCTGGAAGTTGAGTGCACACATTGACAACCGTTCTGTTAGATAGCTGCGTTTTGGATTTAGAAGCAGATATTTCCCTGTGCTTACTGCTGTTTCTTCCATATGCCGGTAATGGGCTGAAAACGCCTGTTTTGGGACTCTGCAGAGAAAGTGTTTGCAGACTGCTGAATCCACACACGGGTTTAACTCTGGAAGTTGAGTGCACACATTGACAACCGTTCTGTTAGATAGCTGCGTTTTGGATTTAGAAGCAGATATTTCCCTGTGCTTACTGCTGTTTCTTCCATATGCCGGTAATGGGCTGAAAACGCCTGTTTGGGGACTCTGCAGAGAAAGTGTTTGCAGACTGCTGAATCCACACACGGGTCTAACTCTGGAAGTTGAGTGCACACATTGACAACCTTTCTGTTAGATAGCTGCGTTTTGGATTTAGAAGCAGATATTTCCCTGTGCTTACTGCTGTTTCTTCCATATGCCGGTAATGGGCTGAAAACGCCTGTTTTGGGACTCTGCAGAGAAAGTGTTTGCAGACTGCTGAATCCACACACGGGTTTAACTCTGGAAGTTGAGTGCACACATTGACAACCGTTCTGTTAGATAGCTGCGTTTTGGATTTAGAAGCAGATATTTCCCTGTGCTTACTGCTGTTTCTTCCATATGCCGGTAATGGGCTGATAACGTCTGTTTTGGGACTCTGCAGAGAAAGTGTTTGCAGACTGCTGAATCCACACCCGGGTTTATCTCTGGAAGTTGAGTGCACACATTGACAACCGTTCTGTTAGATAGCTGCGTTTTGGATTTAGAAGCAGATATTTCCCTGGGCTTACTGCTGTTTCTTCCATATGCCGGTAATGGGCTGAAAACGCCTGTTTTGGGACTCTGCAGAGAAAGTGTTTGCAGACTGCTGAATCCACACACGGGTTTAACTCTGGAAGTTGAGTGCACACATTGACAACCGTTCTGTTAGATAGCTGCGTTTTGGATTTAGAAGCAGATATTTCCCTGTGCTTACTGCTATTTCTTCCATATGCCGGTAATGGGCTGAAAACGCCTGTTTTGGGACTCTGCAGAGAAAGTGTTTGCAGACTGCTGAATCCACACACGGGTTTAACTCTGGAAGTTGAGTGCACACATTGACAACCGCTCTGTTATATAGCTGCGTTTTGGATTTAGAAGCAGATATTTCCCTGTGCTTACTGCTGTTTCTTCCATATGCCGGTAATGGGCTGAAAACGCCTGTTTTGGGACTCTGCAGAGAAAGTGTTTGCAGACTGCTGAATCCACACACGGGTTTAACTCTGGAAGTTGAGTGCACACACTGACAACCGTTCTGTTAGATAGCTGGGTTTTGGATTTAGAAGCTGATATTTCCCTGTGCTTACTGCTGTTTCTTCCATATGCCGGTAATGGGCTGAAAACGCTTGTTTTGGGACTCTGCAGAGAAAGTGTTTGCAGACTGCTGAATCCACACACGGGTTTAACTCTGGAAGTTGAGTGCACACATTGACAACCGTTCTGTTAGATAGCTGCGTTTTGGATTTAGAAGCAGATATTTCCCTGTGCTTACTGCTGTTTCTTCCATATGCCGGTAATGGGCTGAAAACGCCTGTTTTGGGACTCTGCAGAGAAAGTGTTTGCAGACTGCTGAATCCACACACGGGTTTAACTCTGGAAGTTGAGTGCACACATTGACAACCGTTCTGTTAGATAGCTGCGTTTTGGATTTAGAAGCAGATATTTCCCTGTGCTTACTGCTGTTTCTTCCATATGCCGGCAATGGGCTGAAAACGCCTGTTTGGGGACTCTGCAGAGAAAGTGTTTGCAGACTGCTGAATCCACACACGGGTCTAACTCTGGAAGTTGAGTGCACACATTGACAACCTTTCTGTTAGATAGCTGCGTTTTGGATTTAGAAGCAGATATTTCCCTGTGCTTACTGCTGTTTCTTCCATATGCCGGTAATGGGCTGAAAACGCCAGTTTTGGGACTCTGCAGAGAAAGTGTTTGCAGACTGCTGAATCCACACACGGGTTTAACTCTGGAAGTTGAGTGCACACATTGACAACCTTTCTGTTAGATAGCTGCGTTTTGGATTTAGAAGCAGATATTTCCCTGTGCTTACTGCTGTTTCTTCCATATGCCGGTAATGGGCTGAAAACGCCAGTTTTGGGACTCTGCAGAGAAAGTGTTTGCAGACTGCTGAATCCACACACGGGTTTAACTCTGGAAGTTGAGTGCACACATTGACAACCGTTCTGTTAGATAGCTGCGTTTTGGATTTAGAAGCAGATATTTCCCTGTGCTTACTGCTGTTTCTTCCATATGCCGGTAATGGGCTGAAAACGCCTGTTTTGGGACTCTGCAGAGAAAGTGTTTGCAGACTGCTGAATCCACACACGGGTTTAACTCTGGAAGTTGAGTGCACACATTGACAACCGTTCTGTTAGATAGCTGCGTTTTGGATTTAGAAGCAGATATTTCCCTGTGCTTAATGCTGTTTCTTCCATATGCCGGTAATGGGCTGAAAACGCCTGTTTTGGGACTCTGCAGAGAAAGTGTTTGCAGACTGCTGAATCCACACACGGGTTTAACTCTGGAAGTTGAGTGCACACATTGACAACCGTTCTGTTAGATAGCTGCGTTTTGGATTTAGAAGCAGATATTTCCCTGTGCTTACTGCTGTTTCTTCCATATGCCGGTAATGGGCTGAAAACGCCTGTTTTGGGACTCTGCAGAGAAAGTGTTTGCAGACTGCTGAATCCACACACGGGTTTAACTCTGGAAGTTGAGTGCACACATTGACAACCGTTCTGTTAGATAGCTGCGTTTTGGATTTAGAAGCAGATATTTCCCTGTGCTTACTGCTGTTTCTTCCATATGCCGGTAATGGGCTGAAAACGCCTGTTTTGGGACTCTGCAGAGAAAGTGTTTGCAGACTGCTGAATCCACACACGGGTTTAACTCTGGAAGTTGAGTGCACACATTGACAACCGTTCTGTTAGATAGCTGCGTTTTGGATTTAGAAGCAGATATTTCCCTGTGCTTACTGCTGTTTCTTCCATATGCCGGTAATGGGCTGAAAACGCCTGTTTTGGGACTCTGCAGAGAAAGTGTTTGCAGACTGCTGAATCCACACACGGGTTTAACTCTGGAAGTTGAGTGCACACATTGCCAACCGTTCTGTTAGATAGCTGCGTTTTGGATTTAGAAGCAGATATTTCCCTGTGCTTACTGCTGTTTCTTCCATATGCCGGTAATGGGCTGAAAACGCCTGTTTTGGGACTCTGCAGAGAAAGTGTTTGCAGACTGCTGAATCCACACACGGGTTTAACTCTGGAAGTTGAGTGCACACATTGACAACCGTTCTGTTAGATAGCTGCGTTTTGGATTTAGAAGCAGATATTTCCCTGTGCTTACTGCTGATTCTTCCATATGCCGGTAATGGGCTGAAAACGCCTGTTTGGGGACTCTGCAGAGAAAGTGTTTGCAGACTGCTGAATCCACACACGGGTTTAACTCTGGAAGTTGAGTGCACACATTGACAACCGTTCTGTTAGATAGCTGCGTTTTGGATTTAGAAGCAGATATTGCCCTGTGCTTACTGCTGTTTCTTCCATATTCCGGTAATGGGCTGAAAACGTCTGTTTGGGGACTCTGCAGAGAAAGTGTTTGCAGACTGCTGAATCCACACACGGGTCTAACTCTGGAAGTTGAGTGCACACATTGACAGCCATTCTGTTAGATAGCTGCGTTTTGGATTTAGAAGCAGATATTTCCCTGTGCTTACTGCTGTTTCTTCCATATGCCGGTAATGGGCTGAAAACGCCTGTTTTGGGACTCTGCAGAGAAAGTGTTTGCAGACTGCTGAATCCACACACGGGTTTAACTCTGGAAGTTGAGTGCACACATTGACAACCGTTCTGTTAGATAGCTGCGTTTTGGATTTAGAAGCAGATATTTCCCTGTGCTTACTGCTGTTTCTTCCATATGCCGGTAATGGGCTGAAAACGCCTGTTTTGGGACTCTGCAGAGAAAGTGTTTGCAGACTGCTGAATCCACACACGGGTTTAACTCTGGAAGTTGAGTGCACACATTGACAACCGTTCTGTTAGATAGCTGCATTTTGGATTTAGAAGCAGATATTTCCCTGGGCTTACTGCTGTTTCTTCCATATGCCGGTAATGGGCTGAAAACGCCTGTTTTGGGACTCTGCAGAGAAAGTGTTTGCAGACTGCTGAATCCACACACGGGTTTAACTCTGGAAGTTGAGTGCACACATTGACAACCGTTCTGTTAGATAGCTGCGTTTTGGATTTAGAAGCAGATATTTCCCTGTGCTTACTGCTGTTTCTTCCATATGCTGGTAATGGGCTGAAAACGCCTGTTTTGGGACTCTGCAGAGAAAGTGTTTGCAGACTGCTGAATCCACACACGGGTTTAACTCTGGAAGTTGAGTGCACACATTGACAACCGTTCTGTTAGATAGCTGCGTTTTGGATTTAGAAGCAGATATTTCCCTGTGCTTACTGCTGTTTCTTCCATATGCCGGTAATGGGCTGAAAACGCCTGTTTGGGGACTCTGCAGAGAAAGTGTTTGCAGACTGCTGAATCCACACACGCGTCTAACTCTGGAAGTTGAGTGCACACGTTGACAACCTTTCTGTTAGATAGCTGCGTTTTGGATTTAGAAGCAGATATTTCCCTGTGCTTACTGATGTTTCTTCCATATGCCGGTAATGGGCTGAAAACGCCTGTTTTGGGACTCTGCAGAGAAAGTGTTTGCAGACTGCTGAATCCACACACGGGTTTAACTCTGGAAGTTGAGTGCACACATTGACAACCGTTCTGTTAGATAGCTGCGTTTTGGATTTAGAAGCAGATATTTCCCTGTGCTTACTGCTGTTTCTTCCATATGCCGGTAATGGGCTGAAAACGCCTGTTTTGGGACTCTGCAGAGAAAGTGTTTGCAGACTGCTGAATCCACACACGGGTTTAACTCTGGAAGTTGAGTGCACACATTGACAACCGTTCTGTTAGATAGCTGCGTTTTGGATTTAGAAGCAGATATTTCCCTGTGCTTACTGCTGTTTCTTCCATATGCCGGTAATGGGCTGAAAACGCCTGTTTTGGGACTCTGCAGAGAAAGTGTTTGCAGACTGCTGAATCCACACACGGGTTTCAAACTGGAAGTTGAGTGCACACATTGACAACCGTTCTGTTAGATAGCTGCGTTTTGGATTTAGAAGCCGATATTTCCCTGTGCTTACTGCTGTTTCTTCCATATGCCGGTAATGGGCTGAAAACGCCTGTTTTGGGACTCTGCAGAGAAAGTGTTTGCAGACTGCTGAATCCACACACGGGTTTAACTCTGGAAGTTGAGTGCACACATTGACAACCGCTCTGTTATATAGCTGCGTTTTGGATTTAGAAGCAGATATTTCTCTGTGCTTACTGCTGTTTCTTCCATATGCCGGTAATGGGCTGAAAACGCCTGTTTTTGGACTCTGCAGAGAAAGTGTTTGCAGACTGCTGAATCCACACACGGGTTTAACTCTGGAAGTTGAGTGCACGCATTGACAATCGTTCTGTTAGATAGCTGCGTTTTGGATTTAGAAGCAGATATTTCCCTGTGCTTACTGCTGTTTCTTCCATATGCCGGTAATGGGCTGAAAACGCCTGTTTTGGGACTCTGCAGAGAAAGTGTTTGCAGACTGCTGAATCCACACACGGGTTTAACTCTGGAAGTTGAGTGCACACATTGCCAACCGTTCTGTTAGATAGCTGCGTTTTGGATTTAGAAGCAGATATTTCCCTGTGCTTACTGCTGTTTCTTCCATATGCCGGTAATGGGCTGAAAACGCCTGTTTTGGGACTCTGCAGAGAAAGTGTTTGCAGACTGCTGAATCCACACACGGGTTTCACTCTGGAAGTTGAGTGCACGCATTGACAATCGTTCTGTTAGATAGCTGCGTTTTGGATTTAGAAGCAGATATTTCCCTGTGCTTACTGCTGTTTCTTCCATATGCCGGTAATGGGCTGAAAACGCCTGTTTTGGGACTCTGCAGAGAAAGTGTTTGCAGACTGCTGAATCCACACACGGGTTTAACTCTGGAAGTTGAGTGCACACATTGACAACCGTTCTGTTAGATAGCTGCGTTTTGGATTTAGAAGCAGATATTTCCCTGTGCTTACTGCTGTTTCTTCCATATGCCGGTAATGGGCTGAAAACGCCTGTTTTGGGACTCTGCAGAGAAAGTCTCTGCAGACTGCTGAATCCACACACGGGTTTCACTCTGGAAGTTGAGTGCACGCATTGACAATCGTTCTGTTAGATAGCTGCGTTTTGGATTTAGAAGCAGATATTTCCCTGTGCTTACTGCTGTTTCTTCCATATGCCGGTAATGGGCTGAAAACGCCTGTTTTGGGACTCTGCAGAGAAAGTGTTTGCAGACTGCTGAATCCACACACGGGTTTAACTCTGGAAGTTGAGTGCACACATTGACAACCGTTCTGTTAGATAGCTGCGTTTTGGATTTAGAAGCAGATATTTCCCTGTGCTTACTGCTGTTTCTTCCATATGCCGGTAATGGGCTGAAAACGCCTGTTTTGGGACTCTGCAGAGAAAGTGTTTGCAGACTGCTGAATCCACACACGGGTTTAACTCTGGAAGTTGAGTGCACACATTGCCAACCGTTCTGTTAGATAGCTGCGTTTTGGATTTAGAAGCAGATATTTCCCTGTGCTTACTGCTGTTTCTTCCATATGCCGGTAATGGGCTGAAAACGCCTGTTTGGGGACTCTGCAGAGAAAGTGTTTGCAGACTGCTGAATCCACACACGGGTCTAACTCTGGAAGTTGAGTGCACACATTGACAACCTTTCTGTTAGATAGCTGCGTTTTGGATTTAGAAGCAGATATTTCCCTGTGCTTACTGCTGTTTCTTCCATATGCCGGTAATGGGCTGAAAACGCCTGTTTTGGGACTCTGCAGAGAAAGTGTTTGCAGACTGCTGAATCCACACACGGGTTTAACTCTGGAAGTTGAGTGCACACATTGACAACCGTTCTGTTAGATAGCTGCGTTTTGGATTTAGAAGCAGATATTTCCCTGTGCTTACTGCTGTTTCTTCCATATGCCGGTAATGGGCTGATAACGTCTGTTTTGGGACTCTGCAGAGAAAGTGTTTGCAGACTGCTGAATCCACACCCGGGTTTATCTCTGGAAGTTGAGTGCACACATTGACAACCGTTCTGTTAGATAGCTGCGTTTTGGATTTAGAAGCAGATATTTCCCTGGGCTTACTGCTGTTTCTTCCATATGCCGGTAATGGGCTGAAAACGCCTGTTTTGGGACTCTGCAGAGAAAGTGTTTGCAGACTGCTGAATCCACACACGGGTTTAACTCTGGAAGTTGAGTGCACACATTGACAACCGTTCTGTTAGATAGCTGCGTTTTGGATTTAGAAGCAGATATTTCCCTGTGCTTACTGCTATTTCTTCCATATGCCGGTAATGGGCTGAAAACGCCTGTTTTGGGACTCTGCAGAGAAAGTGTTTGCAGACTGCTGAATCCACACACGGGTTTAACTCTGGAAGTTGAGTGCACACATTGACAACCGCTCTGTTATATAGCTGCGTTTTGGATTTAGAAGCAGATATTTCCCTGTGCTTACTGCTGTTTCTTCCATATGCCGGTAATGGGCTGAAAACGCCTGTTTTGGGACTCTGCAGAGAAAGTGTTTGCAGACTGCTGAATCCACACACGGGTTTAACTCTGGAAGTTGAGTGCACACACTGACAACCGTTCTGTTAGATAGCTGGGTTTTGGATTTAGAAGCTGATATTTCCCTGTGCTTACTGCTGTTTCTTCCATATGCCGGTAATGGGCTGAAAACGCTTGTTTTGGGACTCTGCAGAGAAAGTGTTTGCAGACTGCTGAATCCACACACGGGTTTAACTCTGGAAGTTGAGTGCACACATTGACAACCGTTCTGTTAGATAGCTGCGTTTTGGATTTAGAAGCAGATATTTCCCTGTGCTTACTGCTGTTTCTTCCATATGCCGGTAATGGGCTGAAAACGCCTGTTTTGGGACTCTGCAGAGAAAGTGTTTGCAGACTGCTGAATCCACACACGGGTGTAACTCTGGAAGTTGAGTGCACACATTGACAACCGTTCTGTTAGATAGCTGCGTTTTGGATTTAGAAGCAGATATTTCCCTGTGCTTACTGCTGTTTCTTCCATATGCCGGTAATGGGCTGAAAACGCCTGTTTGGGGACTCTGCAGAGAAAGTGTTTGCAGACTGCTGAATCCACACACGGGTCTAACTCTGGAAGTTGAGTGCACACATTGACAACCTTTCTGTTAGATAGCTGCGTTTTGGATTTAGAAGCAGATATTTCCCTGTGCTTACTGCTGTTTCTTCCATATGCCGGTAATGGGCTGAAAACGCCAGTTTTGGGACTCTGCAGAGAAAGTGTTTGCAGACTGCTGAATCCACACACGGGTTTAACTCTGGAAGTTGAGTGCACACATTGACAACCGTTCTGTTAGATAGCTGCGTTTTGGATTTAGAAGCAGATATTTCCCTGTGCTTACTGCTGTTTCTTCCATATGCCGGTAATGGGCTGATAACGCCTGTTTTGGGACTCTGCAGAGAAAGTGTTTGCAGACTGCTGAATCCACACCCGGGTTTATCTCTGGAAGTTGAGTGCACACATTGACAACCGTTCTGTTAGATAGCTGCGTTTTGGATTTAGAAGCAGATATTTCCCTGGGCTTACTGCTGTTTCTTCCATATGCCGGTAATGGGCTGAAAACGCCTGTTTTGGGACTCTGCAGAGAAAGTGTTTGCAGACTGCTGAATCCACACACGGGTTTAACTCTGGAAGTTGAGTGCACACATTGACAACCGTTCTGTTAGATAGCTGCGTTTTGGATTTAGAAGCAGATATTTCCCTGTGCTTACTGCTGTTTCTTCCATATGCCGGTAATGGGCTGAAAACGCCTGTTTTGGGACTCTGCAGAGAAAGTGTTTCCAGACTGCTGAATCCACACACGGGTTTAACTCTGGAAGTTGAGTGCACACATTGACAACCGCTCTGTTATATAGCTGCGTTTTGGATTTAGAAGCAGATATTTCCCTGTGCTTACTGCTGTTTCTTCCATATGCCGGTAATGGGCTGAAAACGCCTGTTTTGGGACTCTGCAGAGAAAGTGTTTGCAGACTGCTGAATCCACACACGGGTTTAACTCTGGAAGTTGAGTGCACACACTGACAACCGTTCTGTTAGATAGCTGGGTTTTGGATTTAGAAGCTGATATTTCCCTGGGCTTACTGCTGTTTCTTCCATATGCCGGTAATGGGCTGAAAACGCTTGTTTTGGGACTCTGCAGAGAAAGTGTTTGCAGACTGCTGAATCCACACACGGGTTTAACTCTGGAAGTTGAGTGCACACATTGACAACCGTTCTGTTAGATAGCTGCGTTTTGGATTTAGAAGCAGATATTTCCCTGTGCTTACTGCTGTTTCTTCCATATGCCGGTAATGGGCTGAAAACGCCTGTTTTGGGACTCTGCAGAGAAAGTGTTTGCAGACTGCTGAATCCACACACGGGTTTAACTCTGGAAGTTGAGTGCACACATTGACAACCGTTCTGTTAGATAGCTGCGTTTTGGATTTAGAAGCAGATATTTCCCTGTGCTTACTGCTGTTTCTTCCATATGCCGGTAATGGGCTGAAAACGCCTGTTTGGGGACTCTGCAGAGAAAGTGTTTGCAGACTGCTGAACCCACACACGGGTCTAACTCTGGAAGTTGAGTGCACACATTGACAACCTTTCTGTTAGATAGCTGCGTTTTGGATTTAGAAGCAGATATTTCCCTGTGCTTACTGCTGTTTCTTCCATATGCCGGTAATGGGCTGAAAACGCCTGTTTTGGGACTCTGCAGAGAAAGTGTTTGCAGACTGCTGAATCCACACACGGGTTTAACTCTGGAAGTTGAGTGCACACATTGACAACCGTTCTGTTAGATAGCTGCGTTTTGGATTTAGAAGCAGATATTTCCCTGTGCTTACTGCTGTTTCTTCCATATGCCGGTATTGGGCTGATAACGCCTGTTTTGGGACTCTGCAGAGAAAGTGTTTGCAGACTGCTGAATCCACACCCGGGTTTATCTCTGGAAGTTGAGTGCACACATTGACAACCGTTCTGTTAGATAGCTGCGTTTTGGATTTAGAAGCAGATATTTCCCTGGGCTTACTGCTGTTTCTTCCATATGCCGGTAATGGGCTGAAAACGCCTGTTTTGGGACTCTGCAGAGAAAGTGTTTGCAGACTGCTGAATCCACACACGGGTTTAACTCTGGAAGTTGAGTGCACACATTGACAACCGTTCTGTTAGATAGCTGCGTTTTGGATTTAGAAGCAGATATTTCCCTGTGCTTACTGCTATTTCTTCCATATGCCGGTAATGGGCTGAAAACGCCTGTTTTGGGACTCTGCAGAGAAAGTGTTTGCAGACTGCTGAATCCACACACGGGTTTAACTCTGGAAGTTGAGTGCACACATTGACAACCGCTCAGTTATATAGCTGCGTTTTGGATTTAGAAGCAGATATTTCCCTGTGCTTACTGCTGTTTCTTCCATATGCCGGTAATGGGCTGAAAACGCCTGTTTTGGGACTCTGCAGAGAAAGTGTTTGCAGACTGCTGAATCCACACACGGGTTTAACTCTGGAAGTTGAGTGCACACACTGACAACCGTTCTGTTAGATAGCTGGGTTTTGGATTTAGAAGCTGATATTTCCCTGTGCTTACTGCTGTTTCTTCCATATGCCGGTAATGGGCTGAAAACGCTTGTTTTGGGACTCTGCAGAGAAAGTGTTTGCAGACTGCTGAATCCACACACGGGTTTTACTCTGGAAGTTGAGTGCACACATTGACAACCGTTCTGTTAGATAGCTGCGTTTTGGATTTAGAAGCAGATATTTCCCTGTGCTTACTGCTGTTTCTTCCATATGCCGGTAATGGGCTGAAAACGCCTGTTTTGGGACTCTGCAGAGAAAGTGTTTGCAGACTGCTGAATCCACACACGGTTTTAACTCTGGAAGTTGAGTGCACACATTGACAACCGTTCTGTTAGATAGCTGCGTTTTGGATTTAGAAGCAGATATTTCCCTGTGCTTACTGCTGTTTCTTCCATATGCCGGTAATGGGCTGAAAACGCCTGTTTTGGGACTCTGCAGAGAAAGTGTTTGCAGACTGCTGAATCCACACACGGGTTTAACTCTGGAAGTTGAGTGCACACATTGACAACCGTTCTGTTAGATAGCTGCGTTTTGGATTTAGAAGCAGATATTTCCCTGTGCTTACTGCTGTTTCTTCCATATGCCGGTAATGGGCTGAAAACGCCTGTTTTGGGACTCTGCAGAGAAAGTGTTTGCAGACTGCTGAATCCACACACGGGTTTAACTCTGGAAGTTGAGTGCACACATTGACAACCGTTCTGTTAGATAGCTGCGTTTTGGATTTAGAAGCAGATATTTCCCTGTGCTTAATGCTGTTTCTTCCATATGCCGGTAATGGGCTGAAAACGCCTGTTTTGGGACTCTGCAGAGAAAGTGTTTGCAGACTGCTGAATCCACACACGGGTTTAACTCTGGAAGTTGAGTGCACACATTGACAACCGTTCTGTTAGATAGCTGCGTTTTGGATTTAGAAGCAGATATTTCCCTGTGCTTACTGCTGTTTCTTCCATATGCCGGTAATGGGCTGAAAACGCCTGTTTTGGGACTCTGCAGAGAAAGTGTTTGCAGACTGCTGAATCCACACACGGGTTTAACTCTGGAAGTTGAGTGCACACATTGACAACCGTTCTGTTAGATAGCTGCGTTTTGGATTTAGAAGCAGATATTTCCCTGTGCTTACTGCTGTTTCTTCCATATGCCGGTAATGGGCTGAAAACGCCTGTTTTGGGACTCTGCAGAGAAAGTGTTTGCAGACTGCTGAATCCACACACGGGTTTAACTCTGGAAGTTGAGTGCACACATTGACAACCGTTCTGTTAGATAGCTGCGTTTTGGATTTAGAAGCAGATATTTCCCTGTGCTTACTGCTGTTTCTTCCATATGCCGGTAATGGGCTGAAAACGCCTGTTTTGGGACTCTGCAGAGAAAGTGTTTGCAGACTGCTGAATCCACACACGGGTTTAACTCTGGAAGTTGAGTGCACACATTGCCAACCGTTCTGTTAGATAGCTGCGTTTTGGATTTAGAAGCAGATATTTCCCTGTGCTTACTGCTGTTTCTTCCATATGCCGGTAATGGGCTGAAAACGCCTGTTTTGGGACTCTGCAGAGAAAGTGTTTGCAGACTGCTGAATCCACACACGGGTTTCACTCTGGAAGTTGAGTGCACACATTGACAACCGTTCTGTTAGATAGCTGCGTTTTGGATTTAGAAGCAGATATTTCCCTGTGCTTACTGCTGATTCTTCCATATGCCGGTAATGGGCTGAAAACGCCTGTTTGGGGACTCTGCAGAGAAAGTGTTTGCAGACTGCTGAATCCACACACGGGTTTATCTCTGGAAGTTGAGTGCACACATTGACAACCGTTCTGTTAGATAGCTGCATTTTGGATTTAGAAGCAGATATTTCCCTGGGCTTACTGCTGTTTCTTCCATATGCCGGTAATGGGCTGAAAACGCCTGTTTTGGGACTCTGCAGAGAAAGTGTTTGCAGACTGCTGAATCCACACACGGGTTTAACTCTGGAAGTTGAGTGCACACATTGACAACCGTTCTGTTAGATAGCTGCGTTTTGGATTTAGAAGCAGATATTTCCCTGTGCTTACTGCTGTTTCTTCCATATGCCGGTAATGGGCTGAAAACGCCTGTTTTGGGACTCTGCAGAGAAAGTGTTTGCAGACTGCTGAATCCACACACGGGTTTATCTCTGGAAGTTGAGTGCACACATTGACAACCGTTCTGTTAGATAGCTGCATTTTGGATTTAGAAGCAGATATTTCCCTGGGCTTACTGCTGTTTCTTCCATATGCCGGTAATGGGCTGAAAACGCCTGTTTTGGGACTCTGCAGAGAAAGTGTTTGCAGACTGCTGAATCCACACACGGGTTTAACTCTGGAAGTTGAGTGCACACATTGACAACCGTTCTGTTAGATAGCTGCGTTTTGGATTTAGAAGCAGATATTTCCCTGTGCTTACTGCTGTTTCTTCCATATGCCGGTAATGGGCTGAAAACGCCTGTTTTGGGACTCTGCAGAGAAAGTGTTTGCAGACTGCTGAATCCACACACGGGTTTAACTCTGGAAGTTGAGTGCACACATTGACAACCGCTCTGTTATATAGCTGCGTTTTGGATTTAGAAGCAGATATTTCCCTGTGCTTACTGCTGTTTCTTCCATATGCCGGTAATGGGCTGAAAACGCCTGTTTTGGGACTCTGCAGAGAAAGTGTTTGCAGACTGCTGAATCCACACACGGGTTTAACTCTGGAAGTTGAGTGCACACATTGACAACCGTTCTGTTAGATAGCTGCGTTTTGGATTTAGAAGCAGATATTTCCCTGTGCTTACTGCTGTTTCTTCCATATGCTGGTAATGGGCTGAAAACGCCTGTTTTGGGACTCTGCAGAGAAAGTGTTTGCAGACTGCTGAATCCACACACGGGTTTAACTCTGGAAGTTGAGTGCACACATTGACAACCGTTGTGTTAGATAGCTGCGTTTTGGATTTAGAAGCAGATATTTCCCTGTGCTTACTGCTGTTTCTTCCATATGCCGGTAATGGGCTGAAAACGCCTGTTTTGGGACTCTGCAGAGAAAGTGTTTGCAGACTGCTGAATCCACACACGGGTTTAACTCTGGAAGTTGAGTGCACACATTGACAACCGTTCTGTTAGATAGCTGCGTTTTGGATTTAGAAGCAGATATTTCCCTGTGCTTACTGCTGTTTCTTCCATATGCCGGTAATGGGCTGAAAACGCCTGTTTTGGGACTCTGCAGAGAAAGTGTTTGCAGACTGCTGAATCCACACACGGGTTTAACTCTGGAAGTTGAGTGCACACATTGACAACCGTTCTGTTAGATAGCTGCGTTTTGGATTTAGAAGCAGATATTTCCCTGTGCTTACTGCTGTTTCTTCCATATGCCGGTAATGGGCTGAAAACGCCTGTTTGGGGACTCTGCAGAGAAAGTGTTTGCAGACTGCTGAATCCACACACGGGTCTAACTCTGGAAGTTGAGTGCACACATTGACAACCTTTCTGTTAGATAGCTGCGTTTTGGATTTAGAAGCAGATATTTCCCTGTGCTTACTGCTGTTTCTTCCTTATGCCGGTAATGGGCTGAAAACGCCTGTTTTGGGACTCTGCAGAGAAAGTGTTTGCAGACTGCTGAATCCACACACGGGTTTAACTCTGGAAGTTGAGTGCACACATTGACAACCGTTCTGTTAGATAGCTGCGTTTTGGATTTAGAAGCAGATATTTCCCTGTGCTTACTGCTGTTTCTTCCATATGCCGGTAATGGGCTGATAACGCCTGTTTTGGGACTCTGCAGAGAAAGTGTTTGCAGACTGCTGAATCCACACACGGGTTTATCTCTGGAAGTTGAGTGCACACATTGACAACCGTTCTGTTAGATAGCTGCGTTTTGGATTTAGAAGCAGATATTTCCCTGGGCTTACTGCTGTTTCTTCCATATGCCGGTAATGGGCTGAAAACGCCTGTTTTGGGACTCTGCAGAGAAAGTGTTTGCAGACTGCTGAATCCACACACGGGTTTAACTCTGGAAGTTGAGTGCACACATTGACAACCGTTCTGTTAGATAGCTGCGTTTTGGATTTAGAAGCAGATATTTCCCTGTGCTTACTGCTATTTCTTCCATATGCCGGTAATGGGCTGAAAACGCCTGTTTTGGGACTCTGCAGAGAAAGTGTTTGCAGACTGCTGAATCCACACACTGGTTTAACTCTGGAAGTTGAGTGCACACATTGACAACCGCTCTGTTATATAGCTGCGTTTTGGATTTAGAAGCAGATATTTCCCTGTGCTTACTGCTGTTTCTTCCATATGCCGGTAATGGGCTCAAAACGCCTGTTTTGGGACTCTGCAGAGAAAGTGTTTGCAGACTGCTGAATCCACACACGGGTTTAACTCTGGAAGTTGAGTGCACACATTGACAATCGTTCTGTTAGATAGCTGCGTTTTGGATTTAGAAGCAGATATTTCCCTGTGCTTACTGCTGTTTCTTCCATATGCCGGTAATGGGCTGAAAACGCCTGTTTTGGGACTCTGCAGAGAAAGTGTTTGCAGACTGCTGAATCCACACACGGGTTTAACTCTGGAAGTTGAGTGCACACACTGACAACTGTTCTGTTAGATAGCTGGGTTTTGGATTTAGAAGCTGATATTTCCCTGTGCTTACTGCTGTTTCTTCCATATGCCGGTAATGGGCTGAAAACGCCTGTTTTGGGACTCTGCAGAGAAAGTGTTTGCAGACTGCTGAATCCACACACGGGTTTTACTCTGGAAGTTGAGTGCACACATTGACAACCGTTCTGTTAGATAGCTGCGTTTTGGATTTAGAAGCAGATATTTCCCTGTGCTTACTGCTGTTTCTTCCATATGCCGGTAATGGGCTGAAAACGCCTGTTTTGGGACTCTGCAGAGAAAGTGTTTGCAGACTGCTGAATCCACACACGGGTTTAACTCTGGAAGTTGAGTGCACACATTGACAACCGTTCTGTTAGATAGCTGCGTTTTGGATTTAGAAGCAGATATTTCCCTGTGCTTACTGCTGTTTCTTCCATATGCCGGTAATGGGCTGAAAACGCCTGTTTTGGGACTCTGCAGAGAAAGTGTTTGCAGACTGCTGAATCCACACACGGGTTTAACTCTGGAAGTTGAGTGCACACATTGACAACCGTTCTGTTAGATAGCTGCGTTTTGGATTTAGAAGCAGATATTTCCCTGTGCTTACTGCTGTTTCTTCCATATGCCGGTAATGGGCTGAAAACGCCTGTTTTGGGACTCTGCAGAGAAAGTGTTTGCAGACTGCTGAATCCACACACGGGTTTAACTCTGGAAGTTGAGTGCACACATTGACAACCGTTCTGTTAGATAGCTGCGTTTTGGATTTAGAAGCAGATATTTCCCTGTGCTTAATGCTGTTTCTTCCATATGCCGGTAATGGGCTGAAAACGCCTGTTTTGGGACTCTGCAGAGAAAGTGTTTGCAGACTGCTGAATCCACACACGGGTTTAACTCTGGAAGTTGAGTGCACACATTGACAACCGTTCTGTTAGATAGCTGCGTTTTGGATTTAGAAGCAGATATTGCCCTGTGCTTACTGCTGTTTCTTCCATATGCCGGTAATGGGCTGAAAACGCCTGTTTTGGGACTCTGCAGAGAAAGTGTTTGCAGACTGCTGAATCCACACACGGGTTTAACTCTGGAAGTTGAGTGCACACATTGACAACCGTTCTGTTAGATAGCTGCGTTTTGGATTTAGAAGCAGATATTTCCCTGTGCTTACTGCTGTTTCTTCCATATGCCGGTAATGGGCTGTAAACGCCTGTTTTGGGACTCTGCAGAGAAAGTGTTTGCAGACTGCTGAATCCACACACGGGTTTAACTCTGGAAGTTGAGTGCACACATTGACAACCGTTCTGTTAGATAGCTGCGTTTTGGATTTAGAAGCAGATATTTCCCTGTGCTTACTGCTGTTTCTTCCATATGCCGGTAATGGGCTGAAAACGCCTGTTTTGGGACTCTGCAGAGAAAGTGTTTGCAGACTGCTGAATCCACACACGGGTTTAACTCTGGAAGTTGAGTGCACACATTGACAACCGTTCTGTTAGATAGCTGCGTTTTGGATTTAGAAGCAGATATTTCCCTGTGCTTACTGCTGTTTCTTCCATATGCCGGTAATGGGCTGAAAACGCCTGTTTTGGGACTCTGCAGAGAAAGTGTTTGCAGACTGCTGAATCCACACACGGGTTTAACTCTGGAAGTTGAGTGCACACATTGACAACCGTTCTGTTAGATAGCTGCGTTTTGGATTTAGAAGCAGATATTTCCCTGTGCTTACTGCTGTTTCTTCCATATGCCGGTAATGGGCTGAAAACGCCTGTTTTGGGACTCTGCAGAGAAAGTGTTTGCAGACTGCTGAATCCACACACGGGTTTAACTCTGGAAGTTGAGTGCACACATTGCCAACCGTTCTGTTAGATAGCTGCGTTTTGGATTTAGAAGCAGATATTTCCCTGTGCTTACTGCTGTTTCTTCCATATGCCGGTAATGGGCTGAAAACGCCTGTTTTGGGACTCTGCAGAGAAAGTGTTTGCAGATTGCTGAATCCACACACGGGTTTAACTCTGGAAGTTGAGTGCACACATTGACAACCGTTCTGTTAGATAGCTGCGTTTTGGATTTAGAAGCAGATATTTCCCTGTGCTTACTGCTGATTCTTCCATATGCCGGTAATGGGCTGAAAACGCCTGTTTGGGGACTCTGCAGAGAAAGTGTTTGCAGACTGCTGAATCCACACACGGGTTTAACTCTGGAAGTTGAGTGCACACATTGACAACCGTTCTGTTAGATAGCTGCGTTTTGGATTTAGAAGCAGATATTGCCCTGTGCTTACTGCTGTTTCTTCCATATGCCGGTAATGGGCTGAAAACGTCTGTTTGGGGACTCTGCAGAGAAAGTGTTTGCAGACTGCTGAATCCACACACGGGTCTAACTCTGGAAGTTGAGTGCACACATTGACAACCTTTCTGTTAGATAGCTGCGTTTTGGATTTAGAAGCAGATATTTCCCTGTGCTTACTGCTGTTTCTTCCATATGCCGGTAATGGGCTGAAAACGCCTGTTTTGGGACTCTGCAGAGAAAGTGTTTGCAGACTGCTGAATCCACACACGGGTTTAACTCTGGAAGTTGAGTGCACACATTGACAACCGTTCTGTTAGATAGCTGCGTTTTGGATTTAGAAGCAGATATTTCCCTGTGCTTACTGCTGTTTCTTCCATATGCCGGTAATGGGCTGAAAACGCCTGTTTTGGGACTCTGCAGAGAAAGTGTTTGCAGACTGCTGAATCCACACACGGGTTTATCTCTGGAAGTTGAGTGCACACATTGACAACCGTTCTGTTAGATAGCTGCATTTTGGATTTAGAAGCAGATATTTCCCTGGGCTTACTGCTGTTTCTTCCATATGCCGGTAATGGGCTGAAAACGCCTGTTTTGGGACTCTGCAGAGAAAGTGTTTGCAGACTGCTGAATCCACACACGGGTTTAACTCTGGAAGTTGAGTGCACACATTGACAACCGTTCTGTTAGATAGCTGCGTTTTGGATTTAGAAGCAGATATTTCCCTGTGCTTAATGCTGTTTCTTCCATATGCCGGTAATGGGCTGAAAACGCCTGTTTTGGGACTCTGCAGAGAAAGTGTTTGCAGACTGCTGAATCCACACACGGGTTTAACTCTGGAAGTTGAGTGCACACATTGACAACCGTTCTGTTAGATAGCTGCGTTTTGGATTTAGAAGCAGATATTTCCCTGTGCTTACTGCTGTTTCTTCCATATGCCGGTAATGGGCTGAAAACGCCTGTTTTGGGACTCTGCAGAGAAAGTGTTTGCAGACTGCTGAATCCACACACGGGTTTCACTCTGGAAGTTGAGTGCACACATTGACAACCGTTCTGTTAGATAGCTGCGTTTTGGATTTAGAAGCAGATATTTCCCTGTGCTTACTGCTGTTTCTTCCATATGCCGGTAATGGGCTGAAAACGCCTGTTTTGGGACTCTGCAGAGAAAGTGTTTGCAGACTGCTGAATCCACACACGGGTTTAACTCTGGAAGTTGAGTGCACACATTGACAACCGTTCTGTTAGATAGCTGCGTTTTGGATTTAGAAGCAGATATTTCCCTGTGCTTACTGCTGTTTCTTCCATATGCCGGTAATGGGCTGAAAACGCCTGTTTTGGGACTCTGCAGAGAAAGTGTTTGCAGACTGCTGAATCCACACACGGGTTTAACTCTGGAAGTTGAGTGCACACATTGCCAACCGTTCTGTTAGATAGCTGCGTTTTGGATTTAGAAGCAGATATTTCCCTGTGCTTACTGCTGTTTCTTCCATATGCCGGTAATGGGCTGAAAACGCCTGTTTTGGGACTCTGCAGAGAAAGTGTTTGCAGACTGCTGAATCCACACACGGGTTTCACTCTGGAAGTTGAGTGCACACATTGACAACCGTTCTGTTAGATAGCTGCGTTTTGGATTTAGAAGCAGATATTTCCCTGTGCTTACTGCTGATTCTTCCATATGCCGGTAATGGGCTGAAAACGCCTGTTTGGGGACTCTGCAGAGAAAGTGTTTGCAGACTGCTGAATCCACACACGGGTTTAACTCTGGAAGTTGAGTGCACACATTGACAACCGTTCTGTTAGATAGCTGCGTTTTGGATTTAGAAGCAGATATTTCCCTGTGCTTACTGCTGTTTCTTCCATATGCCGGTAATGGGCTGAAAACGTCTGTTTGGGGACTCTGCAGAGAAAGTGTTTGCAGACTGCTGAATCCACACACGGGTCTAACTCTGGAAGTTGAGTGCACACATTGACAACCTTTCTGTTAGATAGCTGCGTTTTGGATTTAGAAGCAGATATTTCCCTGTGCTTACTGCTGTTTCTTCCATATGCCGGTAATGGGCTGAAAACGCCTGTTTTGGGACTCTGCAGAGAAAGTGTTTGCAGACTGCTGAATCCACACACGGGTTTAACTCTGGAAGTTGAGTGCACACATTGACAACCGTTCTGTTAGATAGCTGCGTTTTGGATTTAGAAGCAGATATTTCCCTGTGCTTACTGCTGTTTCTTCCATATGCCGGTAATGGGCTGAAAACGCCTGTTTTGGGACTCTGCAGAGAAAGTGTTTGCAGACTGCTGAATCCACACACGGGTTTAACTCTGGAAGTTGAGTGCACACATTGACAACCGTTCTGTTAGATAGCTGCGTTTTGGATTTAGAAGCAGATATTTCCCTGTGCTTACTGCTGTTTCTTCCATATGCTGGTAATGGGCTGAAAACGCCTGTTTTGGGACTCTGCAGAGAAAGTGTTTGCAGACTGCTGAATCCACACACGGGTTTAACTCTGGAAGTTGAGTGCACACATTGACAACCGTTCTGTTAGATAGCTGCGTTTTGGATTTAGAAGCAGATATTTCCCTGTGCTTACTGCTGTTTCTTCCATATGCCGGTAATGGGCTGAAAACGCCTGTTTTGGGACTCTGCAGAGAAAGTGTTTGCAGACTGCTGAATCCACACACGGGTTTAACTCTGGAAGTTGAGTGCACACATTGACAACCGTTCTGTTAGATAGCTGCGTTTTGGATTTAGAAGCAGATATTTCCCTGTGCTTACTGCTGTTTCTTCCATATGCCGGTAATGGGCTGAAAACGCCTGTTTTGGGACTCTGCAGAGAAAGTGTTTGCAGACTGCTGAATCCACACACGGGTTTAACTCTGGAAGTTGAGTGCACGCATTGACAACCGTTCTGTTAGATAGCTGCGTTTTGGATTTAGAAGCAGATATTTCCCTGTGCTTACTGCTGTTTCTTCCATATGCCGGTAATGGGCTGAAAACGCCTGTTTTGGGACTCTGCAGAGAAAGTGTTTGCAGACTGCTGAATCCACACACGGGTTTATCTCTGGAAGTTGAGTGCACACATTGACAACCGTTCTGTTAGATAGCTGCGTTTTGGATTTAGAAGCAGATATTTCCCTGGGCTTACTGCTGTTTCTTCCATATGCCGGTAATGGGCTGAAAACGCCTGTTTTGGGACTCTGCAGAGAAAGTGTTTGCAGACTGCTGAATCCACACACGGGTTTAACTCTGGAAGTTGAGTGCACACATTGACAACCGTTCTGTTAGATAGCTGCGTTTTGGATTTAGAAGCAGATATTTCCCTGTGCTTACTGCTATTTCTTCCATATGCCGGTAATGGGCTGAAAACGCCTGTTTTGGGACTCTGCAGAGAAAGTGTTTGCAGACTGCTGAATCCACACACGGGTTTAACTCTGGAAGTTGAGTGCACACATTGACAACCGCTCTGTTATATAGCTGCGTTTTGGATTTAGAAGCAGATATTTCCCTGTGCTTACTGCTGTTTCTTCCATATGCCGGTAATGGGCTGAAAACGCCTGTTTTGGGACTCTGCAGAGAAAGTGTTTGCAGACTGCTGAATCCACACACGGGTTTAACTCTGGAAGTTGAGTGCACACATTGACAATCGTTCTGTTAGATAGCTGCGTTTTGGATTTAGAAGCAGATATTTCCCTGTGCTTACTGCTGTTTCTTCCATATGCCGGTAATGGGCTGAAAACGCCTGTTTTGGGACTCTGCAGAGAAAGTGTTTGCAGACCGCTGAATCCACACACGGGTTTAACTCTGGAAGTTGAGTGCACACACTGACAACTGTTCTGTTAGATAGCTGGGTTTTGGATTTAGAAGCTGATATTTCCCTGTGCTTACTGCTGTTTCTTCCATATGCCGGTAATGGGCTGAAAACGCTTGTTTTGGGACTCTGCAGAGAAAGTGTTTGCAGACTGCTGAATCCACACACGGGTTTTACTCTGGAAGTTGAGTGCACACATTGACAACCGTTGTGTTAGATAGCTGCGTTTTGGATTTAGAAGCAGATATTTCCCTGTGCTTACTGCTGTTTCTTCCATATGCCGGTAATGGGCTGAAAACGCCTGTTTTGGGACTCTGCAGAGAAAGTGTTTGCAGACTGCTGAATCCACACACGGGTTTAACTCTGGAAGTTGAGTGCACACATTGACAACCGTTCTGTTAGATAGCTGCGTTTTGGATTTAGAAGCAGATATTGCCCTGTGCTTACTGCTGTTTCTTCCATATGCCGGTAATGGGCTGAAAACGCCTGTTTTGGGACTCTGCAGAGAAAGTGTTTGCAGACTGCTGAATCCACACACGGGTTTAACTCTGGAAGTTGAGTGCACACATTGACAACCGTTCTGTTAGATAGCTGCGTTTTGGATTTAGAAGCAGATATTTACCTGGGCTTACTGCTGTTTCTTCCATATGCCGGTAATGGGCTGAAAACGCCTGTTTTGGGACTCTGCAGAGAAAGTGTTTGCAGACTGCTGAATCCACACACGGGTTTCACTCTGGAAGTTGAGTGCACACATTGACAACCGTTCTGTTAGATAGCTGCGTTTTGGATTTAGAAGCAGATATTTCCCTGTGCTTAATGCTGTTTCTTCCATATGCCGGTAATGGGCTGAAAACGCCTGTTTTGGGACTCTGCAGAGAAAGTGTTTGCAGACTGCTGAATCCACACACGGGTTTAACTCTGGAAGTTGAGTGCACACATTGACAACCGTTCTGTTAGATAGCTGCGTTTTGGATTTAGAAGCAGATATTGCCCTGTGCTTACTGCTGTTTCTTCCATATGCCGGTAATGGGCTGAAAACGCCTGTTTTGGGACTCTGCAGAGAAAGTGTTTGCAGACTGCTGAATCCACACACGGGTTTAACTCTTGAAGTTGAGTGCACACATTGACAACCGTTCTGTTAGATAGCTGCGTTTTGGATTTAGAAGCAGATATTTCCCTGTGCTTAATGCTGTTTCTTCCATATGCCGGTAATGGGCTGAAAACGCCTGTTTTGGGACTCTGCAGAGAAAGTGTTTGAAGACTGCTGAATCCACACACGGGTTTAACTCTGGAAGTTGAGTGCACACATTGACAACCGTTCTGTTAGATAGCTGCGTTTTGGATTTAGAAGCAGATATTTCCCTGTGCTTACTGCTGTTTCTTCCATATGCCGGTAATGGGCTGAAAACGCCTGTTTTGGGACTCTGCAGAGAAAGTGTTTGCAGACTGCTGAATCCACACACGGGTTTAACTCTGGAAGTTGAGTGCACACATTGACAACCGTTCTGTTAGATAGCTGCGTTTTGGATTTAGAAGCAGATATTTCCCTGGGCTTACTGCTGTTTCTTCCATATGCCGGTAATGGGCTGAAAACGCCTGTTTTGGGACTCTGCAGAGAAGATGTTTGCAGACTGCTGAATCCACACGCGGGTTTAACTCAGGAAGTTGAGTGGACACATTGACAACTGTTCTGTTAGATAGCTGCGTTTTGGATTTAGAAGCAGATATTTCCCTGTGCTTACTGCTGTTTCTTCCCTATGCCGGTAATGGGCTGAAAACGCCTGTTTTGGGACTCTGCAGAGAAAGTGTTTGCAGACTGCTGAATCAACACACGGGTTTAACTCTGGAAGTTGAGTGCACACATTGACAACCGTTCTGTTAGATAGCTGCGTTTTGGATTTAGAAGCAGATATTTCCCTGTGCTTACTGCCGTTTCTTCCATATGCCGGTAATGGGCTGAAAACGCCTGTTTTGGGACTCTGCAGAGAAGGTGTTTGCAGACTGCTGAATCCACACACGGGTTTAACTCTGGAAGTTGAGTGCACACATTGACAACCGTTCTGTTAGATAGCTGCGTTTTGGATTTAGAAGCAGATATTTCCCTGTGCTTACTGCTGTTTCTTCCATATGCCGGTAATGGGCTGAAAACGCCTGTTTTGGGACTCTGCAGAGAAAGTGTTTGCAGACTCCTGAATCCACACACGGGTTTAACTCTGGAAGTTGAGTGCACACATTGACAACCGCTCTGTTAGATAGCTGCGTTTTGGATTTAGAAGCAGATATTTCCCTGTGCTTACTGCTGTTTCTTCCATATGCCGGTAATGGGCTGAAAACGCCTGTTTTGGGACTCTGCAGAGAAAGTGTTTGCAGACTGCTGAATCCACACACGGGTTTAACTCTGGAAGTTGAGTGCACACATTGACAACCGTTCTGTTAGATAGCTGCGTTTTGGATTTAGAAGCAGATATTTCCCTGTGCTTAATGCAGTTTCTTCCATATGCCGGTAATTGGCTGAAAACGCCTGTTTTGGGACTCTGCAGAGAAAGTGTTTGCAGACTGCTGAATCCACACACGGGTTTCACTCTGGAAGTTGAGTGCACACATTGACAACCGTTCTGTTAGATAGCTGCGTTTTGGATTTAGAAGTAGATATTTCCCTGTGCTTACTGCTGTTTCTTCCATATGCCAGTAATGGGCTGTAAACGCCTGTTTTGGGACTCTGCACAGAAAGTGTTTGAGACTGCTGAATCCACACACGGGTTTAACTCTGGAAGTTGAGTGCACACATTGACAACCGTTCTGTTAGATAGCTGCGTTTTGGATTTAGAAGCAGATATTTCCCTGTGCTTACTGCTGTTTCTTCCATATGCCGGTAATGGGCTGAAAACGCCTGTTTTGGGACTCTGCAGAGAAAGTGTTTGCAGACTGCTGAATCCACACACGGGTTTAACTCTGGAAGTTGAGTGCACACATTGACAACCGTTCTGTTAGATAGCTGCGTTTTGGATTTAGAAGCAGATATTTCCCTGTGCTTACTGCTGTTTCTTCCATATGCCGGTAATGGGCTGAAAACGCCTGCTTTGGGACTCTGCAGAGAAAGTGTTTGCAGACTGCTGAATCCACACACGGGTTTAACTCTGGAAGTTGAGTGCACACATTGACAACCGTTCTGTTAGATAGCTGCGTTTTGGATTTAGAAGCAGATATTTCCCTGTGCTTACTGCTGTTTCTTCCATATGCCGGTAATTGGCTGAAAACGCCTGCTTTGGGACTCTGCAGAGAAAGTGTTTGCAGACTGCTGAATCCACACACGGGTTTAACTCTGGAAGTTGAGTGCACACATTGACAACCGTTCTGTTAGATAGCTGCGTTTTGGATTTAGAAGCAGATATTTCCCTGTGCTTACTGCTGTTTCTTCCATATGCCGGGAATGGGCTGATAACGCCTGTTTTGGGACTCTGCAGAGAAAGTGTTTGCAGACTGCTGAATCCACACACGGGTTTAACTCTGGAAGTTGAGTGCACACATTGACAACCGTTCTGTTAGATAGCTGCGTTTTGGATTTAGAAGCAGATATTTCCCTGTGCTTACTGCTGTTTCTTCCATATGCCGGTAATGGGCTGAAAACGCCTGCTTTGGGACTCTGCAGAGAAAGTGTTTGCAGACTTCTGAATCCACACACGGGTTTAACTCTGGAAGTTGAGTGCACACATTGACAACCGTTCTGTTAGATAGCTGCGTTTTGGATTTAGAAGCAGATATTTCCCTGTGCTTACTGCTGTTTCTTCCATATGCCGGTAATGGGCTGAAAACGCCTGTTTTGGGACTCTGCAGAGAAAGTGTTTGCAGACTGCTGAATCCACACACTGGTTTAACTCTGGAAATTGAGTGCACACATTGCCAACCGTTCTGTTAGATAGCTGCGTTTTGGATTTAGAAGCAGATATTTCCCTGTGCTTACTCCTGTTTCTTCCATATGCCGGTAATGGGCTGAAAACGCCTGTTTTGGGACTCTGCAGAGAAAGTGTTTGCAGACTGCTGAATCCACACACGGGTTTAACTCTGGAAGTTGAGTGCACACATTGACAACCGTTCTGTTAGATAGCTGCGTTTTGGATTTAGAAGCAGATATTTCCCTGTGCTTACTGCTGTTTCTTCCATATGCCGGTAATGGGCTGAAAACGCCTGTTTTGGGACTCTGCAGAGAAAGTGTTTGCAGACTGCTGAATCCACACACGGGTTTAACTCTGGAAGTTGAGTGCACACATTGACAACCGTTCTGTTAGATAGCTGCGTTTTGGATTTAGAAGCAGATATTTCCCTGTGCTTACTGCCGTTTCTTCCATATGCCGGTAATGGGCTGAAAACGCCTGTTTTGGGACTCTGCAGAGAAGGTGTTTGCAGACTGCTGAATCCACACACGGGTTTAACTCTGGAAGTTGAGTGCACACATTTACAACCGTTCTGTTAGATAGCTGCGTTTTGGATTTAGAAGCAGATATTTCCCTGTGCTTACTGCTGTTTCTTCCATATGCCGGTAATGGGCTGAAAACGCCTGTTTTGGGACTCTGCAGAGAAAGTGTTTGCAGACTCCTGAATCCACACACGGGTTTAACTCTGGAAGTTGAGTGCACACATTGACAACCGCTCTGTTAGATAGCTGCGTTTTGGATTTAGAAGCAGATATTTCCCTGTGCTTACTGCTGTTTCTTCCATATGCCGGTAATGGGCTGAAAACGCCTGTTTTGGGACTCTGCAGAGAAAGTGTTTGCAGACTGCTGAATCCACACACGGGTTTAACTCTGGAAGTTGAGTGCACACATTGACAACCGTTCTGTTAGATAGCTGCGTTTTGGATTTAGAAGCAGATATTTCCCTGTGCTTAATGCAGTTTCTTCCATATGCCGGTAATTGGCTGAAAACGCCTGTTTTGGGACTCTGCAGAGAAAGTGTTTGCAGACTGCTGAATCCACACACGGGTTTCACTCTGGAAGTTGAGTGCACACATTGACAACCGTTCTGTTAGATAGCTGCGTTTTGGATTTAGAAGCAGATATTTCCCTGTGCTTACTGCTGTTTCTTCCATATGCCAGTAATGGGCTGTAAACGCCTGTTTTGGGACTCTGCACAGAAAGTGTTTGCAGACTGCTGAATCCACACACGGGTTTAACTCTGGAAGTTGAGTGCACACATTGACAACCGTTCTGTTAGATAGCTGCGTTTTGGATTTAGAAGCAGATATTTCCCTGTGCTTACTGCTGTTTCTTCCATATGCCGGTAATGGGCTGAAAACGCCTGTTTTGGGACTCTGCAGAGAAAGTGTTTGCAGACTGCTGAATCCACACACGGGTTTAACTCTGGAAGTTGAGTGCACACATTGACAACCGTTCTGTTAGATAGCTGCGTTTTGGATTTAGAAGCAGATATTTCCCTGTGCTTACTGCTGTTTCTTCCATATGCCGGTAATGGGCTGAAAACGCCTGCTTTGGGACTCTGCAGAGAAAGTGTTTGCAGACTGCTGAATCCACACACGGGTTTAACTCTGGAAGTTGAGTGCACACATTGACAACCGTTCTGCTGGATAGCTGCGTTTTGGATTTAGAAGCAGATATTTCCCTGTGCTTACTGCTGTTTCTTCCATATGCCGGTAATGGGCTGAAAACGCCTGCTTTGGGACTCTGCAGAGAAAGTGTTTGCAGACTGCTGAATCCACACACGGGTTTAACTCTGGAAGTTGAGTGCACACATTGACAACCGTTCTGTTAGATAGCTGCGTTTTGGATTTAGAAGCAGATATTTCCCTGTGCTTACTGCTGTTTCTTCCATATGCCGGTAATGGGCTGATAACGCCTGTTTTGGGACTCTGCAGAGAAAGTGTTTGCAGACTGCTGAATCCACACACGGGTTTAACTCTGGAAGTTGAGTGCACACATTGACAACCGTTCTGTTAGATAGCTGCGTTTTGGATTTAGAAGCAGATATTTCCCTGTGCTTACTGCTGTTTCTTCCATATGCCGGTAATGGGCTGAAAACGCCTGCTTTGGGACTCTGCAGAGAAAGTGTTTGCAGACTTCTGAATCCACACACAGGTTTAACTCTGGAAGTTGAGTGCACACATTGACAACCGTTCTGTTAGATAGCTGCGTTTTGGATTTAGAAGCAGATATTTCCCTGTGCTTACTGCTGTTTCTTCCATATGCCGGTAATGGGCTGAAAACGCCTGTTTTGGGACTCTGCAGAGAAAGTGTTTGCAGACTGCTGAATCCACACACGGGTTTCACTCTGGAAGTTGAGTGCACACATTGACAACCGTTCTGTTAGATAGCTGCGTTTTGGATTTAGAAGCAGATATTTCCCTGTGCTTACTGCTGTTTCTTCCATATGCCGGTAATGGGCTGAAAACGCCTGTTTTGGGACTCTGCAGAGAAAGTGTTTGCAGACTGCTGAATCCACACACGGGTTTAACTCTGGAAGTTGAGTGCACACATTGACAACCGTTCTGTTAGATAGCTGCGTTTTGGATTTAGAAGCAGATATTTCCCTGTGCTTACTGCTGTTTCTTCCATATGCTGGTAATGGGCTGAAAACGCCTGTTTTGGGACTCTGCAGAGAAAGTGTTTGCAGACTGCTGAATCCACACACGGGTTTAACTCTGGAAGTTGAGTGCACACATTGACAACCGTTGTGTTAGATAGCTGCGTTTTGGATTTAGAAGCAGATATTTCCCTGTGCTTACTGCTGTTTCTTCCATATGCCGGTAATGGGCTGAAAACGCCTGTTTTGGGACTCTGCAGAGAAAGTGTTTGCAGACTGCTGAATCCACACACGGGTTTAACTCTGGAAGTTGAGTGCACACATTGACAACCGTTCTGTTAGATAGCTGCGTTTTGGATTTAGAAGCAGATATTTCCCTGTGCTTACTGCTGTTTCTTCCATATGCCGGTAATGGGCTGAAAACGCCTGTTTTGGGACTCTGCAGAGAAAGTGTTTGCAGACTGCTGAATCCACACACGGGTTTAACTCTGGAAGTTGAGTGCACACATTGACAACCGTTCTGTTACATAGCTGCGTTTTGGATTTAGAAGCAGATATTTCCCTGTGCTTACTGCTGTTTCTTCCATATGCCGGTAATGGGCTGAAAACGCCTGTTTGGGGACTCTGCAGAGAAAGTGTTTGCAGACTGCTGAATCCACACACGCGTCTAACTCTGGAAGTTGAGTGCACACATTGACAACCTTTCTGTTAGATAGCTGCGTTTTGGATTTAGAAGCAGATATTTCCCTGTGCTTACTGCTGTTTCTTCCATATGCCGGTAATGGGCTGAAAACGCCTGTTTTGGGACTCTGCAGAGAAAGTGTTTGCAGACTGCTGAATCCACACACGGGTTTAACTCTGGAAGTTGAGTGCACGCATTGACAACCGTTCTGTTAGATAGCTGCGTTTTGGATTTAGAAGCAGATATTTCCCTGTGCTTACTGCTGTTTCTTCCATATGCCGGTAATGGGCTGAAAACGCCTGTTTTGGGACTCTGCAGAGAAAGTGTTTGCAGACTGCTGAATCCACACACGGGTTTATCTCTGGAAGTTGAGTGCACACATTGACAACCGTTCTGTTAGATAGCTGCGTTTTGGATTTAGAAGCAGATATTTCCCTGGGCTTACTGCTGTTTCTTCCATATGCCGGTAATGGGCTGAAAACGCCTGTTTTGGGACTCTGCAGAGAAAGTGTTTGCAGACTGCTGAATCCACACACGGGTTTAACTCTGGAAGTTGAGTGCACACATTGACAACCGTTCTGTTAGATAGCTGCGTTTTGGATTTAGAAGCAGATATTTCCCTGTGCTTACTGCTATTTCTTCCATATGCCGGTAATGGGCTGAAAACGCCTGTTTTGGGACTCTGCAGAGAAAGTGTTTGCAGACTGCTGAATCCACACACGGGTTTAACTCTGGAAGTTGAGTGCACACATTGACAACCGCTCTGTTATATAGCTGCGTTTTGGATTTAGAAGCAGATATTTCCCTGTGCTTACTGCTGTTTCTTCCATATGCCGGTAATGGGCTGAAAACGCCTGTTTTGGGACTCTGCAGAGAAGGTGTTTGCAGACTGCTGAATCCACACACGGGTTTAACTCTGGAAGTTGAGTGCACACATTTACAACCGTTCTGTTAGATAGCTGCGTTTTGGATTTAGAAGCAGATATTTCCCTGTGCTTACTGCTGTTTCTTCCATATGCCGGTAATGGGCTGAAAACGCCTGTTTTGGGACTCTGCAGAGAAAGTGTTTGCAGACTGCTGAATCCACACACGGGTTTAACTCTGGAAGTTGAGTGCACGCATTGACAACCGTTCTGTTAGATAGCTGCGTTTTGGATTTAGAAGCAGATATTTCCCTGTGCTTACTGCTGTTTCTTCCATATGCCGGTAATGGGCTGAAAACGCCTGTTTTGGGACTCTGCAGAGAAAGTGTTTGCAGACTGCTGAATCCACACACGGGTTTATCTCTGGAAGTTGAGTGCACACATTGACAACCGTTCTGTTAGATAGCTGCGTTTTGGATTTAGAAGCAGATATTTCCCTGGGCTTACTGCTGTTTCTTCCATATGCCGGTAATGGGCTGAAAACGCCTGTTTTGGGACTCTGCAGAGAAAGTGTTTGCAGACTGCTGAATCCACACACGGGTTTAACTCTGGAAGTTGAGTGCACACATTGACAACCGTTCTGTTAGATAGCTGCGTTTTGGATTTAGAAGCAGATATTTCCCTGTGCTTACTGCTATTTCTTCCATATGCCGGTAATGGGCTGAAAACGCCTGTTTTGGGACTCTGCAGAGAAAGTGTTTGCAGACTGCTGAATCCACACACGGGTTTAACTCTGGAAGTTGAGTGCACACATTGACAACCGCTCTGTTATATAGCTGCGTTTTGGATTTAGAAGCAGATATTTCCCTGTGCTTACTGCTGTTTCTTCCATATGCCGGTAATGGGCTGAAAACGCCTGTTTTGGGACTCTGCAGAGAAGGTGTTTGCAGACTGCTGAATCCACACACGGGTTTAACTCTGGAAGTTGAGTGCACACATTTACAACCGTTCTGTTAGATAGCTGCGTTTTGGATTTAGAAGCAGATATTTCCCTGTGCTTACTGCTGTTTCTTCCATATGCCGGTAATGGGCTGAAAACGCCTGTTTTGGGACTCTGCAGAGAAAGTGTTTGCAGACTCCTGAATCCACACACGGGTTTAACTCTGGAAGTTGAGTGCACACATTGACAACCGCTCTGTTAGATAGCTGCGTTTTGGATTTAGAAGCAGATATTTCCCTGTGCTTACTGCTGTTTCTTCCATATGCCGGTAATGGGCTGAAAACGCCTGTTTTGGGACTCTGCAGAGAAAGTGTTTGCAGACTGCTGAATCCACACACGGGTTTAACTCTGGAAGTTGAGTGCACACATTGACAACCGTTCTGTTAGATAGCTGCGTTTTGGATTTAGAAGCAGATATTTCCCTGTGCTTAATGCAGTTTCTTCCATATGCCGGTAATTGGCTGAAAACGCCTGTTTTGGGACTCTGCAGAGAAAGTGTTTGCAGACTGCTGAATCCACACACGGGTTTCACTCTGGAAGTTGAGTGCACACATTGACAACCGTTCTGTTAGATAGCTGCGTTTTGGATTTAGAAGCAGATATTTCCCTGTGCTTACTGCTGTTTCTTCCATATGCCAGTAATGGGCTGTAAACGCCTGTTTTGGGACTCTGCACAGAAAGTGTTTGCAGACTGCTGAATCCACACACGGGTTTAACTCTGGAAGTTGAGTGCACACATTGACAACCGTTCTGTTAGATAGCTGCGTTTTGGATTTAGAAGCAGATATTTCCCTGTGCTTACTGCTGTTTCTTCCATATGCCGGTAATGGGCTGAAAACGCCTGTTTTGGGACTCTGCAGAGAAAGTGTTTGCAGACTGCTGAATCCACACACGGGTTTAACTCTGGAAGTTGAGTGCACACATTGACAACCGTTCTGTTAGATAGCTGCGTTTTGGATTTAGAAGCAGATATTTCCCTGTGCTTACTGCTGTTTCTTCCATATGCCGGTAATGGGCTGAAAACGCCTGCTTTGGGACTCTGCAGAGAAAGTGTTTGCAGACTGCTGAATCCACACACGGGTTTAACTCTGGAAGTTGAGTGCACACATTGACAACCGTTCTGCTGGATAGCTGCGTTTTGGATTTAGAAGCAGATATTTCCCTGTGCTTACTGCTGTTTCTTCCATATGCCGGTAATGGGCTGAAAACGCCTGCTTTGGGACTCTGCAGAGAAAGTGTTTGCAGACTGCTGAATCCACACACGGGTTTAACTCTGGAAGTTGAGTGCACACATTGACAACCGTTCTGTTAGATAGCTGCGTTTTGGATTTAGAAGCAGATATTTCCCTGTGCTTACTGCTGTTTCTTCCATATGCCGGTAATGGGCTGATAACGCCTGTTTTGGGACTCTGCAGAGAAAGTGTTTGCAGACTGCTGAATCCACACACGGGTTTAACTCTGGAAGTTGAGTGCACACATTGACAACCGTTCTGTTAGATAGCTGCGTTTTGGATTTAGAAGCAGATATTTCCCTGTGCTTACTGCTGTTTCTTCCATATGCCGGTAATGGGCTGAAAACGCCTGCTTTGGGACTCTGCAGAGAAAGTGTTTGCAGACTTCTGAATCCACACACAGGTTTAACTCTGGAAGTTGAGTGCACACATTGACAACCGTTCTGTTAGATAGCTGCGTTTTGGATTTAGAAGCAGATATTTCCCTGTGCTTACTGCTGTTTCTTCCATATGCCGGTAATGGGCTGAAAACGCCTGTTTTGGGACTCTGCAGAGAAAGTGTTTGCAGACTGCTGAATCCACACACGGGTTTCACTCTGGAAGTTGAGTGCACACATTGACAACCGTTCTGTTAGATAGCTGCGTTTTGGATTTAGAAGCAGATATTTCCCTGTGCTTACTGCTGTTTCTTCCATATGCCGGTAATGGGCTGAAAACGCCTGTTTTGGGACTCTGCAGAGAAAGTGTTTGCAGACTGCTGAATCCACACACGGGTTTAACTCTGGAAGTTGAGTGCACACATTGACAACCGTTGTGTTAGATAGCTGCGTTTTGGATTTAGAAGCAGATATTTCCCTGTGCTTACTGCTGTTTCTTCCATATGCCGGTAATGGGCTGAAAACGCCTGTTTTGGGACTCTGCAGAGAAAGTGTTTGCAGACTGCTGAATCCACACACGGGTTTAACTCTGGAAGTTGAGTGCACACATTGACAACCGTTCTGTTAGATAGCTGCGTTTTGGATTTAGAAGCAGATATTTCCCTGTGCTTACTGCTGTTTCTTCCATATGCCGGTAATGGGCTGAAAACGCCTGTTTTGGGACTCTGCAGAGAAAGTGTTTGCAGACTGCTGAATCCACACACGGGTTTAACTCTGGAAGTTGAGTGCACACATTGACAACCGTTCTGTTAGATAGCTGCGTTTTGGATTTAGAAGCAGATATTTCCCTGTGCTTACTGCTGTTTCTTCCATATGCCGGTAATGGGCTGAAAACGCCTGTTTTGGGACTCTGCAGAGAAAGTGTTTGCAGACTGCTGAATCCACACACTGGTTTAACTCTGGAAATTGAGTGCACACATTGCCAACCGTTCTGTTAGATAGCTGCGTTTTGGATTTAGAAGCAGATATTTCCCTGTGCTTACTCCTGTTTCTTCCATATGCCGGTAATGGGCTGAAAACGCCTGTTTTGGGACTCTGCAGAGAAAGTGTTTGCAGACTGCTGAATCCACACACGGGTTTAACTCTGGAAGTTGAGTGCACACATTGACAACCGTTCTGTTAGATAGCTGCGTTTTGGATTTAGAAGCAGATATTTCCCTGTGCTTACTGCTGTTTCTTCCATATGCCGGTAATGGGCTGAAAACGCCTGTTTTGGGACTCTGCAGAGAAAGTGTTTGCAGACTGCTGAATCCACACACGGGTTTAACTCTGGAAGTTGAGTGCACACATTGACAACCGTTCTGTTAGATAGCTGCGTTTTGGATTTAGAAGCAGATATTTCCCTGTGCTTACTGCCGTTTCTTCCATATGCCGGTAATGGGCTGAAAACGCCTGTTTTGGGACTCTGCAGAGAAGGTGTTTGCAGACTGCTGAATCCACACACGGGTTTAACTCTGGAAGTTGAGTGCACACATTTACAACCGTTCTGTTAGATAGCTGCGTTTTGGATTTAGAAGCAGATATTTCCCTGTGCTTACTGCTGTTTCTTCCATATGCCGGTAATGGGCTGAAAACGCCTGTTTTGGGACTCTGCAGAGAAAGTGTTTGCAGACTCCTGAATCCACACACGGGTTTAACTCTGGAAGTTGAGTGCACACATTGACAACCGCTCTGTTAGATAGCTGCGTTTTGGATTTAGAAGCAGATATTTCCCTGTGCTTACTGCTGTTTCTTCCATATGCCGGTAATGGGCTGAAAACGCCTGTTTTGGGACTCTGCAGAGAAAGTGTTTGCAGACTGCTGAATCCACACACGGGTTTAACTCTGGAAGTTGAGTGCACACATTGACAACCGTTCTGTTAGATAGCTGCGTTTTGGATTTAGAAGCAGATATTTCCCTGTGCTTAATGCAGTTTCTTCCATATGCCGGTAATTGGCTGAAAACGCCTGTTTTGGGACTCTGCAGAGAAAGTGTTTGCAGACTGCTGAATCCACACACGGGTTTCACTCTGGAAGTTGAGTGCACACATTGACAACCGTTCTGTTAGATAGCTGCGTTTTGGATTTAGAAGCAGATATTTCCCTGTGCTTACTGCTGTTTCTTCCATATGCCAGTAATGGGCTGTAAACGCCTGTTTTGGGACTCTGCACAGAAAGTGTTTGCAGACTGCTGAATCCACACACGGGTTTAACTCTGGAAGTTGAGTGCACACATTGACAACCGTTCTGTTAGATAGCTGCGTTTTGGATTTAGAAGCAGATATTTCCCTGTGCTTACTGCTGTTTCTTCCATATGCCGGTAATGGGCTGAAAACGCCTGTTTTGGGACTCTGCAGAGAAAGTGTTTGCAGACTGCTGAATCCACACACGGGTTTAACTCTGGAAGTTGAGTGCACACATTGACAACCGTTCTGTTAGATAGCTGCGTTTTGGATTTAGAAGCAGATATTTCCCTGTGCTTACTGCTGTTTCTTCCATATGCCGGTAATGGGCTGAAAACGCCTGCTTTGGGACTCTGCAGAGAAAGTGTTTGCAGACTGCTGAATCCACACACGGGTTTAACTCTGGAAGTTGAGTGCACACATTGACAACCGTTCTGCTGGATAGCTGCGTTTTGGATTTAGAAGCAGATATTTCCCTGTGCTTACTGCTGTTTCTTCCATATGCCGGTAATGGGCTGAAAACGCCTGCTTTGGGACTCTGCAGAGAAAGTGTTTGCAGACTGCTGAATCCACACACGGGTTTAACTCTGGAAGTTGAGTGCACACATTGACAACCGTTCTGTTAGATAGCTGCGTTTTGGATTTAGAAGCAGATATTTCCCTGTGCTTACTGCTGTTTCTTCCATATGCCGGTAATGGGCTGATAACGCCTGTTTTGGGACTCTGCAGAGAAAGTGTTTGCAGACTGCTGAATCCACACACGGGTTTAACTCTGGAAGTTGAGTGCACACATTGACAACCGTTCTGTTAGATAGCTGCGTTTTGGATTTAGAAGCAGATATTTCCCTGTGCTTACTGCTGTTTCTTCCATATGCCGGTAATGGGCTGAAAACGCCTGCTTTGGGACTCTGCAGAGAAAGTGTTTGCAGACTTCTGAATCCACACACAGGTTTAACTCTGGAAGTTGAGTGCACACATTGACAACCGTTCTGTTAGATAGCTGCGTTTTGGATTTAGAAGCAGATATTTCCCTGTGCTTACTGCTGTTTCTTCCATATGCCGGTAATGGGCTGAAAACGCCTGTTTTGGGACTCTGCAGAGAAAGTGTTTGCAGACTGCTGAATCCACACACGGGTTTCACTCTGGAAGTTGAGTGCACACATTGACAACCGTTCTGTTAGATAGCTGCGTTTTGGATTTAGAAGCAGATATTTCCCTGTGCTTACTGCTGTTTCTTCCATATGCCGGTAATGGGCTGAAAACGCCTGTTTTGGGACTCTGCAGAGAAAGTGTTTGCAGACTGCTGAATCCACACACGGGTTTAACTCTGGAAGTTGAGTGCACACATTGACAACCGTTGTGTTAGATAGCTGCGTTTTGGATTTAGAAGCAGATATTTCCCTGTGCTTACTGCTGTTTCTTCCATATGCCGGTAATGGGCTGAAAACGCCTGTTTTGGGACTCTGCAGAGAAAGTGTTTGCAGACTGCTGAATCCACACACGGGTTTAACTCTGGAAGTTGAGTGCACACATTGACAACCGTTCTGTTAGATAGCTGCGTTTTGGATTTAGAAGCAGATATTTCCCTGTGCTTACTGCTGTTTCTTCCATATGCCGGTAATGGGCTGAAAACGCCTGTTTTGGGACTCTGCAGAGAAAGTGTTTGCAGACTGCTGAATCCACACACGGGTTTAACTCTGGAAGTTGAGTGCACACATTGACAACCGTTCTGTTAGATAGCTGCGTTTTGGATTTAGAAGCAGATATTTCCCTGTGCTTACTGCTGTTTCTTCCATATGCCGGTAATGGGTTGAAAACGCCTGTTTTGGGACTCTGCAGAGAAAGTGTTTGCAGACTGCTGAATCCACACACGGGTTTAACTCTGGAAGTTGAGTGCACACATTGACAACCGTTCTGTTAGATAGCTGCGTTTTGGATTTAGAAGCAGATATTTCCCTGTGCTTACTGCTGTTTCTTCCATATGCCGGTAATGGGCTGAAAACGCCTGTTTTGGGACTCTGCACAGAAAGTGTTTGCAGACTGCTGAATCCACACACGGGTTTAACTCTGGAAGTTGAGTGCACACATTGACAACCGTTCTGTTAGATAGCTGCGTTTTGGATTTAGAAGCAGATATTTCCCTGTGCTTACTGCTGTTTCTTCCATATGCCGGTAATGGGCTGAAAACGCCTGTTTTGGGACTCTGCAGAGAAAGTGTTTGCAGACTGCTGAATCCACACACGGGTTTAACTCTGGAAGTTGAGTGCACACATTGACAACCGTTCTGTTAGATAGCTGCGTTTTGGATTTAGAAGCAGATATTTCCCTGTGCTTACTGCTGTTTCTTCCATATGCCGGTAATGGGCTGAAAACGCCTGTTTTGGGACTCTGCAGAGAAAGTGTTTGCAGACTGCTGAATCCACACACGGGTTTAACTCTGGAAGTTGAGTGCACACATTGACAACCGTTCTGTTAGATAGCTGCCTTTTGGATTTAGAAGCAGATATTTCCCTGTGCTTACTGCTGTTTCTTCCATATGCCGGTAATGGGCTGAAAACGCCTGTTTTGGGACTCTGCAGAGAAAGTGTTTGCAGACTGCTGAATCCACACACGGGTTTAACTCTGGAAGTTGAGTGCACACATTGACAACCGTTCTGTTAGATAGCTGCGTTTTGGATTTAGAAGCAGATATTTCCCTGTGCTTACTGCCGTTTCTTCCATATGCCGGTAATGGGCTGAAAACGCCTGTTTTGGGACTCTGCAGAGAAGGTGTTTGCAGACTGCTGAATCCACACACGGGTTTAACTCTGGAAGTTGAGTGCACACATTTACAACCGTTCTGTTAGATAGCTGCGTTTTGGATTTAGAAGCAGATATTTCCCTGTGCTTACTGCTGTTTCTTCCATATGCCGGTAATGGGCTGAAAACGCCTGTTTTGGGACTCTGCAGAGAAAGTGTTTGCAGACTCCTTAATCCACACACGGGTTTAACTCTGGAAGTTGAGTGCACACATTGACAACCGCTCTGTTAGATAGCTGCGTTTTGGATTTAGAAGCAGATATTTCCCTGTGCTTACTGCTGTTTCTTCCATATGCCGGTAATGGGCTGAAAACGCCTGTTTTGGGACTCTGCAGAGAAAGTGTTTGCAGACTGCTGAATCCACACACGGGTTTAACTCTGGAAGTTGAGTGCACACATTGACAACCGTTCTGTTAGATAGCTGCGTTTTGGATTTAGAAGCAGATATTTCCCTGTGCTTAATGCAGTTTCTTCCATATGCCGGTAATTGGCTGAAAACGCCTGTTTTGGGACTCTGCAGAGAAAGTGTTTGCAGACTGCTGAATCCACACACGGGTTTCACTCTGGAAGTTGAGTGCACACATTGACAACCGTTCTGTTAGATAGCTGCGTTTTGGATTTAGAAGCAGATATTTCCCTGTGCTTACTGCTGTTTCTTCCATATGCCAGTAATGGGCTGTAAACGCCTGTTTTGGGACTCTGCACAGAAAGTGTTTGCAGACTGCTGAATCCACACACGGGTTTAACTCTGGAAGTTGAGTGCACACATTGACAACCGTTCTGTTAGATAGCTGCGTTTTGGATTTAAAAGCAGATATTTCCCTGTGCTTACTGCTGTTTCTTCCATATGCCGGTAATGGGCTGAAAACGCCTGTTTTGGGACTCTGCAGAGAAAGTGTTTGCAGACTGCTGAATCCACACACGGGTTTAACTCTGGAAGTTGAGTGCACACATTGACAACCGTTCTGTTATATAGCTGCGTTTTGGATTTAGAAGCAGATATTTCCCTGTGCTTACTGCTGTTTCTTCCATATGCCGGTAATGGGCTGAAAACGCCTGCTTTGGGACTCTGCAGAGAAAGTGTTTGCAGACTGCTGAATCCACACACGGGTTTAACTCTGGAAGTTGAGTGCACACATTGACAACCGTTCTGTTAGATAGCTGCGTTTTGGATTTAGAAGCAGATATTTCCCTGTGCTTACTGCTGTTTCTTCCATATGCCGGTAATGGGCTGAAAACGCCTGCTTTGGGACTCTGCAGAGAAAGTGTTTGCAGACTGCTGAATCCACACACGGGTTTAACTCTGGAAGTTGAGTGCACACATTGACAACCGTTCTGTTAGATAGCTGCGTTTTGGATTTAGAAGCAGATATTTCCCTGTGCTTACTGCTGTTTCTTCCATATGCCGGTAATGGGCTGATAACGCCTGTTTTGGGACTCTGCAGAGAAAGTGTTTGCAGACTGCTGAATCCACACACGGGTTTAACTCTGGAAGTTGAGTGCACACATTGACAACCGTTCTGTTAGATAGCTGCGTTTTGGATTTAGAAGCAGATATTTCCCTGTGCTTACTGCTGTTTCTTCCATATGCCGGTAATGGGCTGAAAACGCCTGCTTTGGGACTCTGCAGAGAAAGTGTTTGCAGACTTCTGAATCCACACACGGGTTTAACTCTGGAAGTTGAGTGCACACATTGACAACCGTTCTGTTAGATAGCTGCGTTTTGGATTTAGAAGCAGATATTTCCCTGTGCTTACTGCTGTTTCTTCCATATGCCGGTAATGGGCTGAAAACGCCTGATTTGGGACTCTGCAGAGAAAGTGTTTGCAGACTGCTGAATCCACACACGGGTTTCACTCTGGAAGTTGAGTGCACACATTGACAACCGTTCTGTTAGATAGCTGCGTTTTGGATTTAGAAGCAGATATTTCCCTGTGCTTACTGCTGTTTCTTCCATATGCCGGTAATGGGCTGAAAACGCCTGTTTTGGGACTCTGCAGAGAAAGTGTTTGCAGACTGCTGAATCCACACACGGGTTTAACTATGGAAGTTGAGTGCACACATTGCCAACCGTTCTGTTAGATAGCTGCGTTTTGGATTTAGAAGCAGATATTTCCCTGTGCTTACTGCTGTTTCTTCCATATGCCGGTAATGGGCTGAAAACGCCTGTTTTGGGACTCTGCAGAGAAAGTGTTTGCAGACTGCTGAATCCACACACGGGTTTAACTCTGGAAGTTGAGTGCACACATTGACAACCGTTCTGTTAGATAGCTGCGTTTTGGATTTAGAAGCAGATATTTCCCTGTGCTTACTGCCGTTTCTTCCATATGCCGGTAATGGGCTGAAAACGCCTGTTTTGGGACTCTGCAGAGAAGGTGTTTGCAGACTGCTGAATCCACACACGGGTTTAACTCTGGAAGTTGAGTGCACACATTGACAACCGTTCTGTTAGATAGCTGCGTTTTGGATTTAGAAGCAGATATTTCCCTGTGCTTACTGCTGTTTCTTCCATATGCCGGTAATGGGCTGAAAACGCCTGTTTTGGGACTCTGCAGAGAAAGTGTTTGCAGACTCCTTAATCCACACACGGGTTTAACTCTGGAAGTTGAGTGCACACATTGACAACCGCTCTGTTAGATAGCTGCGTTTTGGATTTAGAAGCAGATATTTCCCTGTGCTTACTGCTGTTTCTTCCATATGCCGGTAATGGGCTGAAAACGCCTGTTTTGGGACTCTGCAGAGAAAGTGTTTGCAGACTGCTGAATCCACACACGGGTTTAACTCTGGAAGTTGAGTGCACACATTGACAACCGTTCTGTTAGATAGCTGCGTTTTGGATTTAGAAGCAGATATTTCCCTGTGCTTAATGCAGTTTCTTCCATATGCCGGTAATTGGCTGAAAACGCCTGTTTTGGGACTCTGCAGAGAAAGTGTTTGCAGACTGCTGAATCCACACACGGGTTTCACTCTGGAAGTTGAGTGCACACATTGACAACCGTTCTGTTAGATAGCTGCGTTTTGGATTTAGAAGCAGATATTTCCCTGTGCTTACTGCTGTTTCTTCCATATGCCAGTAATGGGCTGTAAACGCCTGTTTTGGGACTCTGCACAGAAAGTGTTTGCAGACTGCTGAATCCACACACGGGTTTAACTCTGGAAGTTGAGTGCACACATTGACAACCGTTCTGTTAGATAGCTGCGTTTTGGATTTAGAAGCAGATATTTCCCTGTGCTTACTGCTGTTTCTTCCATATGCCGGTAATGGGCTGAAAACGCCTGTTTTGGGACTCTGCAGAGAAAGTGTTTGCAGACTGCTGAATCCACACACGGGTTTAACTCTGGAAGTTGAGTGCACACATTGACAACCGTTCTGTTAGATAGCTGCGTTTTGGATTTAGAAGCAGATATTTCCCTGTGCTTACTGCTGTTTCTTCCATATGCCGGTAATGGGCTGAAAACGCCTGCTTTGGGACTCTGCAGAGAAAGTGTTTGCAGACTGCTGAATCCACACACGGGTTTAACTCTGGAAGTTGAGTGCACACATTGACAACCGTTCTGTTAGATAGCTGCGTTTTGGATTTAGAAGCAGATATTTCCCTGTGCTTACTGCTGTTTCTTCCATATGCCGGTAATGGGCTGAAAACGCCTGCTTTGGGACTCTGCAGAGAAAGTGTTTGCAGACTGCTGAATCCACACACGGGTTTAACTCTGGAAGTTGAGTGCACACATTGACAACCGTTCTGTTAGATAGCTGCGTTTTGGATTTAGAAGCAGATATTTCCCTGTGCTTACTGCTGTTTCTTCCATATGCCGGTAATGGGCTGATAACGCCTGTTTTGGGACTCTGCAGAGAAAGTGTTTGCAGACTGCTGAATCCACACACGGGTTTAAGTCTGGACGTTGAGTGCACACATTGACAACCGTTCTGTTAGATAGCTGCGTTTTGGATTTAGAAGCAGATATTTCCCTGTGCTTACTGCTGTTTCTTCCATATGCCGGTAATGGGCTGAAAACGCCTGCTTTGGGACTCTGCAGAGAAAGTGTTTGCAGACTTCTGAATCCACACACGGGTTTAACTCTGGAAGTTGAGTGCACACATTGACAACCGTTCTGTTAGATAGCTGCGTTTTGTATTTAGAAGCAGATATTTCCCTGTGCTTACTGCTGTTTCTTCCATATGCCGGTAATGGGCTGAAAACGCCTGATTTGGGACTCTGCAGAGAAAGTGTTTGCAGACTGCTGAATCCACACACGGGTTTCACTCTGGAAGTTGAGTGCACACATTGACAACCGTTCTGTTAGATAGCTGCGTTTTGGATTTAGAAGCAGATATTTCCCTGTGCTTACTGCTGTTTCTTCCATATGCCGGTAATGGGCTGAAAACGCCTGTTTTGGGACTCTGCAGAGAAAGTGTTTGCAGACTGCTGAATCCACACACGGGTTTAACTATGGAAGTTGAGTGCACACATTGCCAACCGTTCTGTTAGATAGCTGCGTTTTGGATTTAGAAGCAGATATTTCCCTGTGCTTACTGCTGTTTCTTCCATATGCCGGTAATGGGCTGAAAACGCCTGTTTTGGGACTCTGCAGAGAAAGTGTTTGCAGACTGCTGAATCCACACACGGGTTTAACTCTGGAAGTTGAGTGCACACATTGACAACCGTTCTGTTAGATAGCTGCGTTTTGGATTTAGAAGCAGATATTTCCCTGTGCTTACTGCTGTTTCTTCCATATGCCGGTAATGGGCTGAAAACGCCTGTTTTGGGACTCTGCAGAGAAAGTGTTTGCAGACTGCTGAATCCACACACGGGTTTAACTCTGGAAGTTGAGTGCACACATTGACAACCGTTCTGTTAGATAGCTGCGTTTTGGATTTAGAAGCAGATATTTCCCTGTGCTTACTGCTGTTTCTTCCATATGCCGGTAATGGGTTGAAAACGCCTGTTTTGGGACTCTGCAGAGAAAGTGTTTGCAGACTGCTGAATCCACACACGGGTTTAACTCTGGAAGTTGAGTGCACACATTGACAACAGTTCTGTTAGATAGCTGCGTTTTGGATTTAGAAGCAGATATTTCCCTGTGCTTACTGCTGTTTCTTCCATATGCCGGTAATGGGCTGAAAACGCCTGTTTTGGGACTCTGCAGAGAAAGTGTTTGCAGACTGCTGAATCCACACACGGGTTTAACTCTGGAAGTTGAGTGCACACATTGACAACCGTTCTGTTAGATAGCTGCGTTTTGGATTTAGAAGCAGATATTTCCCTGTGCTTACTGCTGTTTCTTCCATATGCCGGTAATGGGCTGAAAACGCCTGTTTTGGGACTCTGCAGAGAAAGTGTTTGCAGACTGCTGAATCCACACACGGGTTTAACTCTGGAAGTTGAGTGCACACATTGACAACCGTTCTGTTAGATAGCTGCGTTTTGGATTTAGAAGCAGATATTTCCCTGTGCTTACTGCTGTTTCTTCCATATGCCTGTAATGGGCTGAAAACGCCTGTTTTGGGACTCTGCAGAGAAAGTGTTTGCAGACTGCTGAATCCACACACGGGTTTAACTCTGGAAGTTGAGTGCACACATTGACAACCGTTCTGTTAGATAGCTGCGTTTTGGATTTAGAAGCAGATATTTCCCTGTGCTTACTGCTGTTTCTTCCATATGCCGGTAATGGGCTGAAAACGCCTGTTTTGGGACTCTGCAGAGAAAGTGTTTGCAGACTGCTGAATCCACACACGGGTTTAACTCTGGAAGTTGAGTGAACACATTGACAACCGTTCTGTTAGATAGCTGCGTTTTGGATTTAGAAGCAGATATTTCCCTGTGCTTACTGCTGTTTCTTCCATATGCCGGTAATGGGCTGAAAACGCCTGTTTTGGGACTCTGCAGAGAAAGTGTTTGCAGACTGCAGAATCCACACACGGGTTTAACTCTGGAAGTTGAGTGCACACATTGACAATCGTTCTGTTAGATAGCTGCGTTTTGGATTTAGAAGCAGATATTTCCCTGTGCTTACTGCCGTTTCTTCCATATGCCGGTAAAGGGCTGAAAACGCCTGTTTTGGGACTCTGCAGAGAAAGTGTTTGCAGACTGCTGAATCCACACACGGGTTTAACTCTGGAAGTTGGGTGCACACATTGCCAACCGTTCTGTTAGATAGCTGCGTTTTGGATTTAGAAGCAGATATTTCCCTGTGCTTACTGCTGTTTCTTCCATATGCCGGTAATGGGCTGAAAACGCCTGTTTTGGGACTCTGCAGAGAAAGTGTTTGCAGACTGCTGAATCCACACACGGGTTTAACTCTGGAAGTTGAGTGCACACATTGACAACCGTTCTGTTAGATAGCTGCGTTTTGGATTTAGAAGCAGATATTTCCCTGTGCTTACTGCTGTTTCTTCCATATGCCGGTAATGGGCTGAAAACGCCTGTTTTGGGACTCTGCAGAGAAAGTGTTTGCAGACTGCTGAATCCACACACGGGTTTAACTCTGGAAGTTGAGTGCACACATTGACAACCGTTCTGTTAGATAGCTGCGTTTTGGATTTAGAAGCAGATATTTCCCTGTGCTTACTGCCGTTTCTTCCATATGCCGGTAATGGGCTGAAAACGCCTGTTTTGGGACTCTGCAGAGAAGGTGTTTGCAGACTGCTGAATCCACACACGGGTTTAACTCTGGAAGTTGAGTGCACACATTGACAACCGTTCTGTTAGATAGCTGCGTTTTGGATTTAGAAGCAGATATTTCCCTGTGCTTACTGCTGTTTCTTCCATATGCCGGTAATGGGCTGAAAACGCCTGTTTTGGGACTCTGCAGAGAAAGTGTTTGCAGACTGCTGAATCCACACACGGGTTTAACTCTGGAAGTTGAGTGCACACATTGACAACCGTTCTGTTAGATAGCTGCGTTTTGGATTTAGAAGCAGATATTTCCCTGTGCTTACTGCTGTTTCTTCCATATGCCGGTAATGGGCTGAAAACGCCTGTTTTGGGACTCTGCAGAGAAAGTGTTTGCAGACTGCTGAATCCACACACGGGTTTAACTCTGGAAGTTGAGTGCACACATTGACAACCGTTCTGTTAGATAGCTGCGTTTTGGATTTAGAAGCAGATATTTCCCTGTGCTTACTGCTGTTTCTTCCATATGCCGGTAATGGGCTGAAAACGCCTGTTTTGGGACTCTGCAGAGAAAGTGTTTGCAGACTGCTGAATCCACACACGGGTTTAACTCTGGAAGTTGAGTGCACACATTGACAACCGTTCTGTTAGATAGCTGCGTTTTGGATTTAGAAGCAGATATTTCCCTGTGCTTACTGCTGTTTCTTCCATATGCCGGTAATGGGCTGAAAACGCCTGTTTTGGGACTCTGCAGAGAAAGTGTTTGCAGACTGCTGAATCCACACACGGGTTTAACTCTGGAAGTTGAGTGCACACATTGACAACCGTTCTGTTAGATAGCTGCGTTTTGGATTTAGAAGCAGATATTTCCCTGTGCTTACTGCTGTTTCTTCCATATGCCGGTAATGGGCTGAAAACGCCTGTTTTGGGACTCTGCAGAGAAAGTGTTTGCAGACTGCTGAATCCACACACGGGTTTAACTCTGGAAGTTGAGTGCACACATTGACAACCGTTCTGTTAGATAGCTGCGTTTTGGATTTAGAAGCAGATATTTCCCTGTGCTTACTGCTGTTTCTTCCATATGCCGGTAATGGGCTGAAAACGCCTGTTTTGGGACTCTGCACAGAAAGTGTTTGCAGACTGCTGAATCCACACACGGGTTTAACTCTGGAAGTTGAGTGCACACATTGACAACCGTTCTGTTAGATAGCTGCGTTTTGGATTTAGAAGCAGATATTTCCCTGTGCTTACTGCTGTTTCTTCCATATGCCGGTAATGGGCTGAAAACGCCTGTTTTGGGACTCTGCAGAGAAAGTGTTTGCAGACTGCTGAATCCACACACGGGTTTAACTCTGGAAGTTGAGTGCACACATTGACAACCGTTCTGTTAGATTGCTGCGTTTTGGATTTAGAAGCAGATATTTCCCTGTGCTTACTGCTGTTTCTTCCATATGCCTGTAATGGGCTGAAAACGCCTGTTTTGGGACTCTGCAGAGAAAGTGTTTGCAGACTGCTGAATCCACACACGGGTTTAACTCTGGAAGTTGAGTGCACACATTGACAACCGTTCTGTTAGATAGCTGCGTTTTGGATTTAGAAGCAGATATTTCCCTGTGCTTACTGCTGTTTCTTCCATATGCCGGTAATGGGCTGAAAACGCCTGTTTTGGGACTCTGCAGAGAAAGTGTTTGCAGACTGCTGAATCCACACACGGGTTTAACTCTGGAAGTTGAGTGAACACATTGACAACCGTTCTGTTAGATAGCTGCGTTTTGGATTTAGAAGCAGATATTTCCCTGTGCTTACTGCTGTTTCTTTCTTATGCCGGTAATGGGCTGAAAACGCCTGTTTTGGGACTCTGCAGAGAAAGTGTTTGCAGACTGCTGAATCCACACACGGGTTTAACTCCGGAAGTTGAGTGCACACATTGACAACCGTTCTGTTAGATAGCTGCGTTTTGGATTTAGAAGCAGATATTTACCTGGGCTTACTGCTGTTTCTTCCATATGCCGGTAATGGGCTGAAAACGCCTGTTTTGGGACTCTGCAGAGAAAGTGTTTGCAGACTGCTGAATCCACACACGGGTTTAACTCTGGAAGTTGAGTGCACACATTGACAATCGTTCTGTTAGATAGCTGCATTTTGGATTTAGAAGCAGATATTTCCCTGTGCTTACTGCTGTTTCTTCCATATGCCGGTAATGGGCTGAAAACGCCTGTTTGGGGACTCTGCAGAGAAAGTGTTTGCAGACTGCTGAATCCACACACGGGTTTAACTCTGGAAGTTGAGTGCACACATTGACAACCGTTCTGTTAGATAGCTGCGTTTTGGATTTAGAAGCAGATATTTCCCTGTGCTTACTGCTGTTTCTTCCATATGCCGGTAATGGGCTGAAAACGCCTGTTTGGGGACTCTGCAGAGAAAGTGTTTGCAGACTGCTGAATCCACACACGGGTCTAACTCTGGAAGTTGAGTGCACACGTTGACAACCTTTCTGTTAGATAGCTGCGTTTTGGATTTAGAAGCAGATATTTCCCTGTGCTTACTGATGTTTCTTCCATATGCCGGTAATGGGCTGAAAACGCCTGTTTTGGGACTCTGCAGAGAAAGTGTTTGCAGACTGCTGAATCCACACACGGGTTTAACTCTGGAAGTTGAGTGCACACATTGACAACCGTTCTGTTAGATAGCTGCGTTTTGGATTTAGAAGCAGATATTTCCCTGTGCTTACTGCTGTTTCTTCCATATGCCGGTAATGGGCTGAAAACGCCTGTTTTGGGACTCTGCAGAGAAAGTGTTTGCAGACTGCTGAATCCACACACGGGTTTAACTCTGGAAGTTGAGTGCACACATTGACAACCGTTCTGTTAGATAGCTGCGTTTTGGATTTAGAAGCAGATATTTCCCTGTGCTTACTGCTGTTTCTTCCATATGCCGGTAATGGGCTGAAAACGCCTGTTTTGGGACTCTGCAGAGAAAGTGTTTGCAGACTGCTGAATCCACACACGGGTTTCAAACTGGAAGTTGAGTGCACACATTGACAACCGTTCTGTTAGATAGCTGCGTTTTGGATTTAGAAGCAGATATTTACCTGGGCTTACTGCTGTTTCTTCCATATGCCGGTAATGGGCTGAAAACGCCTGTTTTGGGACTCTGCAGAGAAAGTGTTTGCAGACTGCTGAATCCACACACGGGTTTAACTCTGGAAGTTGAGTGCACACATTGACAACCGTTCTGTTAGATAGCTGCGTTTTGGATTTAGAAGCAGATATTTCCCTGTGCTTACTGCTGTTTCTTCCATATGCCGGTAATGGGCTGAAAACGCCTGTTTTGGGACTCTGCAGAGAAAGTGTTTGCAGACTGCTGAATCCACACACGGGTTTAACTCTGGAAGTTGAGTGCACACATTGACAACCGCTCTGTTATATAGCTGCGTTTTGGATTTAGAAGCAGATATTTCCCTGTGCTTACTGCTGTTTCTTCCATATGCCGGTAATGGGCTGAAAACGCCTGTTTTTGGACTCTGCAGAGAAAGTGTTTGCAGACTGCTGAATCCACACACGGGTTTAACTCTGGAAGTTGAGTGCACGCATTGACAATCGTTCTGTTAGATAGCTGCGTTTTGGATTTAGAAGCAGATATTTCCCTGTGCTTACTGCTGTTTCTTCCATATGCCGGTAATGGGCTGAAAACGCCTGTTTTGGGACTCTGCAGAGAAAGTGTTTGCAGACTGCTGAATCCACACACGGGTTTAACTCTGGAAGTTGAGTGCACACACTGACAACCGTTCTGTTAGATAGCTGCGTTTTGGATTTAGAAGCTGATATTTCCCTGTGCTTACTGCTGTTTCTTCCATATGTCGGTAATGGGCTGAAAACGCCTGTTTTGGGACTCTGCAGAGAAAGTGTTTGCAGACTGCTGAATCCACACTCGGGTTTAACTCTGGAAGTTGAGTGCACACATTGACAACCGTTCTGTTAGATAGCTGCGTTTTGGATTTAGAAGCAGATATTTCCCTGTGCTTACTGCTGTTTCTTCCATATGCCGGTAATGGGCTGAAAACGCCTGTTTTGGGACTCTGCAGAGAAAGTGTTTGCAGACTGCTGAATCCACACACGGGTTTAACTCTGGACGTTGAGTGCACACATTGACAACCGTTCTGTTAGATAGCTGCGTTTTGGTTTTAGAAGCAGATATTTCCCTGGGCTTACTGCTGTTTCTTCCATATGCCGGTATTGGGCTGAAAACGCCTGTTTTGGGACTCTGCAGAGAAAGTGTTTGCAGACTGCTGAATCCACACTCGGGTTTATCTCTGGAAGTTGAGTGCACGCATTGACAACCATTCAGTTAGATAGCTGCCTTTTGGTTTTAGAAGCAGTTATTTCTCTTTACAGCATATACTCTCATTCACTCTGGAATATCCAAACGCAGCTCCTAAAAGAAACGGGTTTCTAAGTATAATCAGATATTTCTCTTTACATCTTGTACCCCAGTACACTCTGATATATGCATATGCAGCTCCTGGAAGAAACGTGTTTGTAACTCGCTGAATCTGTGCATATATTGAAGTCTCTTAGGTGAATGAACACACAGCAGAGGAGTTTGAAAAAAACATTTCTTCCATGTTATAGATGCACTGTTAACTGCTATTGCTTTTAGGCTGGTGTTTTCCTGGAAATGTTGGTTTTAGAATTTCCATATAAATGGTTTGTAAACTGCTGCTTAAGTGGAGCAGTTTAATTCGTTAAGTTGAATGCCCTCATTCACAATCATTCTGTTAGCTAGCTCCGTTTTGGTTTTAGAAGCCTGTGTTTCTAGTTACAGCATATACTCCCATTCATTCTGGAATAGCCAAACGCAGCTCCCAGAATAGACGTGTTTCTAAGTCGCTGAATCTAAACATAGATTCAACTCCCTTAGGTGAACGAACACACAGCACAGCAGTTTGAAAGAAACGTTTTATTTGAGTTTTAGACGCAGTCTTATTGCTATTTCTTAGAGGCCGGTATTTTGCTGGGAATGTCTGTTTTAGAATCTGCACAAAAATCTTTTCTAAACTGCTGCATAGAAACAACAGTTTATCTCAATAAGCTGAATGCACACAGTGACAACCATTCTGTTAGATGGCTCCGTGTTTGTTTTAGAACCAGATATTTCACTTTAAACCTTATACTCCAGTACACTCTGGAATATGCAAATGCAGCTCCTGGAAGAAACGTGTTTCTTACTCGCTGAATCTGAACATATACTCAAGACTCTTAGGTGAATGAACACAGAGCAGAGCATTTTGAAGAAAACGTTTCTTCTATGTTATAGATGCAGTCTTACTGCTACTTCTTTTAGGCTGGTGTTTTGCTGCAAATGTTGATTTTAGAATTTGCATATAAAGGGTTTCTAAACTGCTGCCAAAGAAGAGCAGATTAACCCTTTAAGTTGAATGCACACATTCACAACCATTCTGTTAGATAGCTCCGTTTTGGTTTTAGAAACAGATATTTCTCTTTACAGCATTTACTCCCATACACTCTGGAATATCGAAATGCAGCTCCTAGAATAAACGTGTTTCAAACTCGCTGAATCCAAACATAGATTCAACGACCTTTGGTGAACGAACACACTGCAGAGCAGTTTGAAAGAAACGTTCCCTCTGAGTTTTAGACGCAGTCTTACTGCTATTTCTTATAGGCCGGTATTTTGCTGGAAATGTCTGTTTGAGAATCTACACAGAAATGTTTTCTAAACTGCTGCATACAAACAGCAGTTTAGCTCAGTAAGTTGAATGCACACATTGACAACCATTCCATTAGATCATCCGTTTTTCTTTTGGAACGAGACATTTGTCTTTACATCTTATACTCCAGTATACTCTGGAATAGGCAAACACAGCTCCTGGAAGAAACGTGTTGCTAACTAGCTGAATCTGAACATATATTCAAGTCTCTTATATGAATGAACACACAGCAGAGCAGTTTGAAAACAGTTTCTTCCATGTTAAAGATGCAGTCTTACTGCTATTTCCTATAGGCTGGTGTTTTGCTGGAAAGGTCTGTATTTGCATATAAAGGGTTTCTAAAGTGCTGCATGAGAAGAGCAGTTTACCTCTTTAAGCCGAAGGCACACATTCACAACCACTCTGCTAGATAGATCCATTTTGGTTTTAGAAACAGATATTTCTCTTTACAGCATATACTCCCATTCAATCTGGAATATCCAAAGACAGCTCCTAGAATAAACGGGTTTCTATCTCGCTGAATCTAAACATAGATTCAACTCCCTTAGGCCAAAGAACACAAGGCCGAGCAGTTTGAAAGAAACGTTTCTTCTGAGTTCCAGACGCAGTCTTAATGCTCTTTCTTATATATGCCGGTACTGGGCCGGAAAAGCCTGTTTTGAGACTCTGCAGAGAAAGTGTTTGCAGACTGCTGAATCCACACACGGGTTTAACTCTGGAAGTTGAGTGCACACATTGACAACCGTTCTGTTAGATAGCTGCGTTTTGGATTTAGAAGCAGATATTTCCCTGTGCTTACTGCTGTTTCTTCCATATGCCGGTAATGGGCTGAAAACGCCTGTTTTGGGACTCTGCAGAGAAAGTGTTTGCAGACTGCTGAATCCACACACGGGTTTAACTCTGGAAGTTGAGTGCACACATTGACAACCGCTCTGTTATATAGCTGCGTTTTGGATTTAGAAGCAGATATTTCCCTGTGCTTACTGCTGTTTCTTCCATATGCCGGTAATGGGCTGAAAACGCCTGTTTTTGGACTCTGCAGAGAAAGTGTTTGCAGACTGCTGAATCCACACACGGGTTTAACTCTGGAAGTTGAGTGCACGCATTGACAATCGTTCTGTTAGATAGCTGCGTTTTGGATTTAGAAGCAGATATTTCCCTGTGCTTACTGCTGTTTCTTCCATATGCCGGTAAAGGGCTGAAAACGCCTGTTTTGGGACTCTGCAGAGAAAGTGTTTGCAGACTGCTGAATCCACACACGGGTTTAACTCTGGAAGTTGAGTGCACACACTGACAACCGTTCTGTTAGATAGCTGCGTTTTGGATTTAGAAGCTGATATTTCCCTGTGCTTACTGCTGTTTCTTCCATATGTCGGTAATGGGCTGAAAACGCCTGTTTTGGGACTCTGCAGAGAAAGTGTTTGCAGACTGCTGAATCCACACTCGGGTTTAACTCTGGAAGTTGAGTGCACACATTGACAACCGTTCTGTTAGATAGCTGCGTTTTGGATTTAGAAGCAGATATTTCCCTGTGCTTACTGCTGTTTCTTCCATATGCCGGTAATGGGCTGAAAACGCCTGTTTTGGGACTCTGCAGAGAAAGTGTTTGCAGACTGCTGAATCCACACACGGGTTTAACTCTGGACGTTGAGTGCACACATTGACAACCGTTCTGTTAGATAGCTGCGTTTTGGTTTTAGAAGCAGATATTTCCCTGGGCTTACTGCTGTTTCTTCCATATGCCGGTATTGGGCTGAAAACGCCTGTTTTGGGACTCTGCAGAGAAAGTGTTTGCAGACTGCTGAATCCACACTCGGGTTTATCTCTGGAAGTTGAGTGCACGCATTGACAACCATTCAGTTAGATAGCTGCCTTTTGGTTTTAGAAGCAGTTATTTCTCTTTACAGCATATACTCTCATTCACTCTGGAATATCCAAACGCAGCTCCTAAAAGAAACGGGTTTCTAAGTATAATCAGATATTTCTCTTTACATCTTGTACCCCAGTACACTCTGATATATGCATATGCAGCTCCTGGAAGAAACGTGTTTGTAACTCGCTGAATCTGTGCATATATTGAAGTCTCTTAGGTGAATGAACACACAGCAGAGGAGTTTGAAAAAAACATTTCTTCCATGTTATAGATGCACTGTTAACTGCTATTGCTTTTAGGCTGGTGTTTTCCTGGAAATGTTGGTTTTAGAATTTCCATATAAATGGTTTGTAAACTGCTGCTTAAGTGGAGCAGTTTAATTCGTTAAGTTGAATGCCCTCATTCACAATCATTCTGTTAGCTAGCTCCGTTTTGGTTTTAGAAGCCTGTGTTTCTAGTTACAGCATATACTCCCATTCATTCTGGAATAGCCAAACGCAGCTCCCAGAATAGACGTGTTTCTAAGTCGCTGAATCTAAACATAGATTCAACTCCCTTAGGTGAACGAACACACAGCACAGCAGTTTGAAAGAAACGTTTTATTTGAGTTTTAGACGCAGTCTTATTGCTATTTCTTAGAGGCCGGTATTTTGCTGGGAATGTCTGTTTTAGAATCTGCACAAAAATCTTTTCTAAACTGCTGCATAGAAACAACAGTTTATCTCAATAAGCTGAATGCACACAGTGACAACCATTCTGTTAGATGGCTCCGTGTTTGTTTTAGAACCAGATATTTCACTTTAAACCTTATACTCCAGTACACTCTGGAATATGCAAATGCAGCTCCTGGAAGAAACGTGTTTCTTACTCGCTGAATCTGAACATATACTCAAGACTCTTAGGTGAATGAACACAGAGCAGAGCATTTTGAAGAAAACGTTTCTTCTATGTTATAGATGCAGTCTTACTGCTACTTCTTTTAGGCTGGTGTTTTGCTGCAAATGTTGATTTTAGAATTTGCATATAAAGGGTTTCTAAACTGCTGCCAAAGAAGAGCAGATTAACCCTTTAAGTTGAATGCACACATTCACAACCATTCTGTTAGATAGCTCCGTTTTGGTTTTAGAAACAGATATTTCTCTTTACAGCATTTACTCCCATACACTCTGGAATATCGAAATGCAGCTCCTAGAATAAACGTGTTTCAAACTCGCTGAATCCAAACATAGATTCAACGACCTTTGGTGAACGAACACACTGCAGAGCAGTTTGAAAGAAACGTTCCCTCTGAGTTTTAGACGCAGTCTTACTGCTATTTCTTATAGGCCGGTATTTTGCTGGAAATGTCTGTTTGAGAATCTACACAGAAATGTTTTCTAAACTGCTGCATACAAACAGCAGTTTAGCTCAGTAAGTTGAATGCACACATTGACAACCATTCCATTAGATCATCCGTTTTTCTTTTGGAACGAGACATTTGTCTTTACATCTTATACTCCAGTATACTCTGGAATAGGCAAACACAGCTCCTGGAAGAAACGTGTTGCTAACTAGCTGAATCTGAACATATATTCAAGTCTCTTATATGAATGAACACACAGCAGAGCAGTTTGAAAACAGTTTCTTCCATGTTAAAGATGCAGTCTTACTGCTATTTCCTATAGGCTGGTGTTTTGCTGGAAAGGTCTGTATTTGCATATAAAGGGTTTCTAAAGTGCTGCATGAGAAGAGCAGTTTACCTCTTTAAGCCGAAGGCACACATTCACAACCACTCTGCTAGATAGATCCATTTTGGTTTTAGAAACAGATATTTCTCTTTACAGCATATACTCCCATTCAATCTGGAATATCCAAAGACAGCTCCTAGAATAAACGGGTTTCTATCTCGCTGAATCTAAACATAGATTCAACTCCCTTAGGCCAAAGAACACAAGGCCGAGCAGTTTGAAAGAAACGTTTCTTCTGAGTTCCAGACGCAGTCTTAATGCTCTTTCTTATATATGCCGGTACTGGGCCGGAAAGGCCTGTTTTGAGACTCTGCAGAGAAAGTGTTTGCAGACTGCTGAATCCACACACGGGTTTAACTCTGGAAGTTGAGTGCACACATTGACAACCGTTCTGTTAGATAGCTGCGTTTTGGATTTAGAAGCAGATATTTCCCTGTGCTTACTGCTGTTTCTTCCATATGCTGGTAATGGGCTGAAAACGCCTGTTTTGGGACTCTGCAGAGAAAGTGTTTGCAGACTGCTGAATCCACACACGGGTTTAACTCTGGAAGTTGAGTGCACAAATTGACAACCGTTGTGTTAGATAGCTGCGTTTTGGATTTAGAAGCAGATATTTCCCTGTGCTTACTGCTGTTTCTTCCATATGCCGGTAATGGGCTGAAAACGCCTGTTTTGGGACTCTGCACAGAAAGTGTTTGCAGACTGCTGAATCCACACACGGGTTTAACTCTGGAAGTTGAGTGCACACATTGACAATCGTTCTGTTAGATAGCTGCATTTTGGATTTAGAAGCAGATATTTCCCTGTGCTTACTGCTGTTTCTTCCATATGCCGGTAATGGGCTGAAAACGCCTGTTTGGGGACTCTGCAGAGAAAGTGTTTGCAGACTGCTGAATCCACACACGGGTTTAACTCTGGAAGTTGAGTGCACACATTGACAACCGTTCTGTTAGATAGCTGCGTTTTGGATTTAGAAGCAGATATTTCCCTGTGCTTACTGCTGTTTCTTCCATATGCCGGTAATGGGCTGAAAACGCCTGTTTGGGGACTCTGCAGAGAAAGTGTTTGCAGACTGCTGAATCCACACACGCGTCTAACTCTGGAAGTTGAGTGCACACGTTGACAACCTTTCTGTTAGATAGCTGCGTTTTGGATTTAGAAGCAGATATTTCCCTGTGCTTACTGATGTTTCTTCCATATGCCGGTAATGGGCTGAAAACGCCTGTTTTGGGACTCTGCAGAGAAAGTGTTTGCAGACTGCTGAATCCACACACGGGTTTAACTCTGGAAGTTGAGTGCACACATTGACAACCGTTCTGTTAGATAGCTGCGTTTTGGATTTAGAAGCAGATATTTCCCTGTGCTTACTGCTGTTTCTTCCATATGCCGGTAATGGGCTGAAAACGCCTGTTTTGGGACTCTGCAGAGAAAGTGTTTGCAGACTTCTGAATCCACACACGGGTTTAACTCTGGAAGTTGAGTGCACACATTGACAACCGTTCTGTTAGATAGCTGCGTTTTGGATTTAGAAGCAGATATTTCCCTGTGCTTACTGCTGTTTCTTCCATATGCCGGTAATGGGCTGAAAACGCCTGTTTGGGGACTCTGCAGAGAAAGTGTTTGCAGACTGCTGAATCCACACACGGGTTTAACTCTGGAAGTTGAGTGCACACATTGACAACCGCTCTGTTATATAGCTGCGTTTTGGATTTAGAAGCAGATATTTCCCTGTGCTTACTGCTGTTTCTTCCATATGCCGGTAATGGGCTGAAAACGCCTGTTTTTGGACTCTGCAGAGAAAGTGTTTGCAGACTGCTGAATCCACACACGGGTTTAACTCTGGAAGTTGAGTGCACGCATTGACAATCGTTCTGTTAGATAGCTGCGTTTTGGATTTAGAAGCAGATATTTCCCTGTGCTTACTGCTGTTTCTTCCATATGCCGGTAATGGGCTGAAAACGCCTGTTTTGGGACTCTGCAGAGAAAGTGTTTGCAGACTGCTGAATCCACACACGGGTTTAACTCTGGAAGTTGAGTGCACACACTGACAACCGTTCTGTTAGATAGCTGCGTTTTGGATTTAGAAGCTGATATTTCCCTGTGCTTACTGCTGTTTCTTCCATATGTCGGTAATGGGCTGAAAACGCCTGTTTTGGGACTCTGCAGAGAAAGTGTTTGCAGACTGCTGAATCCACACTCGGGTTTAACTCTGGAAGTTGAGTGCACACATTGACAACCGTTCTGTTAGATAGCTGCGTTTTGGATTTAGAAGCAGATATTTCCCTGTGCTTACTGCTGTTTCTTCCATATGCCGGTAATGGGCTGAAAACGCCTGTTTTGGGACTCTGCAGAGAAAGTGTTTGCAGACTGCTGAATCCACACACGGGTTTAACTCTGGACGTTGAGTGCACACATTGACAACCGTTCTGTTAGATAGCTGCGTTTTGGTTTTAGAAGCAGATATTTCCCTGGGCTTACTGCTGTTTCTTCCATATGCCGGTATTGGGCTGAAAACGCCTGTTTTGGGACTCTGCAGAGAAAGTGTTTGCAGACTGCTGAATCCACACTCGGGTTTATCTCTGGAAGTTGAGTGCACGCATTGACAACCATTCAGTTAGATAGCTGCCTTTTGGTTTTAGAAGCAATTATTTCTCTTTACAGCATATACTCTCATTCACTCTGGAATATCCAAATGCAGCTCCTAAAAGAAACGGGTTTCTAAGTATAATCAGATATTTCTCTTTACATCTTGTACCCCAGTACACTCTGATATATGCATATGCAGCTCCTGGAAGAAACGTGTTTGTAACTCGCTGAATCTGTGCATATATTGAAGTCTCTTAGGTGAATGAACACACAGCAGAGGAGTTTGAAAAAAACATTTCTTCCATGTTATAGATGCACTGTTAACTGCTATTGCTTTTAGGCTGGTGTTTTCCTGGAAATGTTGGTTTTAGAATTTCCATATAAATGGTTTGTAAACTGCTGCTTAAGTGGAGCAGTTTAATTCGTTAAGTTGAATGCCCTCATTCACAATCATTCTGTTAGCTAGCTCCGTTTTGGTTTTAGAAGCCTGTGTTTCTAGTTACAGCATATACTCCCATTCATTCTGGAATAGCCAAACGCAGCTCCCAGAATAGACGTGTTTCTAAGTCGCTGAATCTAAACATAGATTCAACTCCCTTAGGTGAACGAACACACAGCACAGCAGTTTGAAAGAAACATTTTATTTGAGTTTTAGACGCAGTCTTATTGCTATTTCTTAGAGGCCGGTATTTTGCTGGGAATGTCTGTTTTAGAATCTGCACAAAAATCTTTTCTAAACTGCTGCATAGAAACAACAGTTTATCTCAATAAGCTGAATGCACACAGTGACAACCATTCTGTTAGATGGCTCCGTCTTTGTTTTAGAACCAGATATTTCACTTTAAACCTTATACTCCAGTACACTCTGGAATATGCAAATGCAGCTCCTGGAAGAAACGTGTTTCTTACTCGCTGAATCTGAACATATACTCAAGACTCTTAGGTGAATGAACACAGAGCAGAGCATTTTGAAGAAAACGTTTCTTCTATGTTATAGATGCAGTCTTACTGCTACTTCTTTTAGGCTGGTGTTTTGCTGCAAATGTTGATTTTAGAATTTGCATATAAAGGGTTTCTAAACTGCTGCCTAAGAAGAGCAGATTAACCCTTTAAGTTGAATGCACACATTCACAACCATTCTGTTAGATAGCTCCGTTTTGGTTTAAGAAACAGATATTTCTCTTTACAGCATTTACTCCCATACACTCTGGAATATCGAAATGCAGCTCCTAGAATAAACGTGTTTCAAACTCGCTGAATCCAAACATAGATTCAACGACCTTTGGTGAACGAACACACTGCAGAGCAGTTTGAAAGAAACGTTCCCTCTGAGTTTTAGACGCAGTCTTACTGCTATTTCTTATAGGCCGGTATTTTGCTGGAAATGTCTGTTTGAGAATCTACACAGAAATGTTTTCTAAACTGCTGCATACAAACAGCAGTTTAGCTCAGTAAGTTGAATGCACACATTGACAACCATTCCATTAGATCATCCGTTTTTCTTTTGGAACGAGACATTTGTCTTTACATCTTATACTCCAGTATACTCTGGAATAGGCAAACACAGCTCCTGGAAGAAACGTGTTGCTAACTAGCTGAATCTGAACATATATTCAAGTCTCTTATATGAATGAACACACAGCAGAGCAGTTTGAAAACAGTTTCTTCCATGTTAAAGATGCAGTCTTACTGCTATTTCCTATAGGCTGGTGTTTTGCTGGAAAGGTCTGTATTTGCATATAAAGGGTTTCTAAAGTGCTGCATGAGAAGAGCAGTTTACCTCTTTAAGCCGAAGGCACACATTCACAACCACTCTGCTAGATAGATCCATTTTGGTTTTAGAAACAGATATTTCTCTTTACAGCATATACTCCCATTCAATCTGGAATATCCAAAGACAGCTCCTAGAATAAACGGGTTTCTATCTCGCTGAATCTAAACATAGATTCAACTCCCTTAGGCCAAAGAACACAAGGCCGAGCAGTTTGAAAGAAACGTTTCTTCTGAGTTCCAGACGCAGTCTTAATGCTCTTTCTTATATATGCCGGTACTGGGCCGGAAAGGCCTGTTTTGAGACTCTGCAGAGAAAGTGTTTGCAGACTGCTGAATCCACACACGGGTTTAACTCTGGAAGTTGAGTGCACACATTGACAACCGTTCTGTTAGATAGCTGCGTTTTGGATTTAGAAGCAGATATTTCCCTGTGCTTACTGCTGTTTCTTCCATATGCCGGTAATGGGCTGAAAACGCCTGTTTTGGGACTCTGCAGAGAAAGTGTTTGCAGACTGCTGAATCCACACACGGGTTTAACTCTGGAAGTTGAGTGCACACATTGACAACCGTTGTGTTAGATAGCTGCGATTTGGATTTAGAAGCAGATATTTCCCTGTGCTTACTGCTGTTTCTTCCATATGCCGGTAATGGGCTGAAAACGCCTGTTTTTGGACTCTGCAGAGAAAGTGTTTGCAGACTGCTGAATCCACACACGGGTTTAACTCTGGAAGTTGAGTGCACGCATTGACAATCGTTCTGTTAGATAGCTGCGTTTTGGATTTAGAAGCAGATATTTCCCTGTGCTTACTGCTGTTTCTTCCATATGCCGGTAAAGGGCTGAAAACGCCTGTTTTGGGACTCTGCAGAGAAAGTGTTTGCAGACTGCTGAATCCACACACGGGTTTAACTCTGGAAGTTGAGTGCACACACTGACAACCGTTCTGTTAGATAGCTGCGTTTTGGATTTAGAAGCTGATATTTCCCTGTGCTTACTGCTGTTTCTTCCATATGTCGGTAATGGGCTGAAAACGCCTGTTTTGGGACTCTGCAGAGAAAGTGTTTGCAGACTGCTGAATCCACACTCGGGTTTAACTCTGGAAGTTGAGTGCACACATTGACAACCGTTCTGTTAGATAGCTGCGTTTTGGATTTAGAAGCAGATATTTCCCTGTGCTTACTGCTGTTTCTTCCATATGCCGGTAATGGGCTGAAAACGCCTGTTTTGGGACTCTGCAGAGAAAGTGTTTGCAGACTGCTGAATCCACACACGGGTTTAACTCTGGACGTTGAGTGCACACATTGACAACCGTTCTGTTAGATAGCTGCGTTTTGGTTTTAGAAGCAGATATTTCCCTGGGCTTACTGCTGTTTCTTCCATATGCCGGTATTGGGCTGAAAACGCCTGTTTTGGGACTCTGCAGAGAAAGTGTTTGCAGACTGCTGAATCCACACTCGGGTTTATCTCTGGAAGTTGAGTGCACGCATTGACAACCATTCAGTTAGATAGCTGCCTTTTGGTTTTAGAAGCAGTTATTTCTCTTTACAGCATATACTCTCATTCACTCTGGAATATCCAAACGCAGCTCCTAAAAGAAACGGGTTTCTAAGTATAATCAGATATTTCTCTTTACATCTTGTACCCCAGTACACTCTGATATATGCATATGCAGCTCCTGGAAGAAACGTGTTTGTAACTCGCTGAATCTGTGCATATATTGAAGTCTCTTAGGTGAATGAACACACAGCAGAGGAGTTTGAAAAAAACATTTCTTCCATGTTATAGATGCACTGTTAACTGCTATTGCTTTTAGGCTGGTGTTTTCCTGGAAATGTTGGTTTTAGAATTTCCATATAAATGGTTTGTAAACTGCTGCTTAAGTGGAGCAGTTTAATTCGTTAAGTTGAATGCCCTCATTCACAATCATTCTGTTAGCTAGCTCCGTTTTGGTTTTAGAAGCCTGTGTTTCTAGTTACAGCATATACTCCCATTCATTCTGGAATAGCCAAACGCAGCTCCCAGAATAGACGTGTTTCTAAGTCGCTGAATCTAAACATAGATTCAACTCCCTTAGGTGAACGAACACACAGCACAGCAGTTTGAAAGAAACGTTTTATTTGAGTTTTAGACGCAGTCTTATTGCTATTTCTTAGAGGCCGGTATTTTGCTGGGAATGTCTGTTTTAGAATCTGCACAAAAATCTTTTCTAAACTGCTGCATAGAAACAACAGTTTATCTCAATAAGCTGAATGCACACAGTGACAACCATTCTGTTAGATGGCTCCGTCTTTGTTTTAGAACCAGATATTTCACTTTAAACCTTATACTCCAGTACACTCTGGAATATGCAAATGCAGCTCCTGGAAGAAACGTGTTTCTTACTCGCTGAATCTGAACATATACTCAAGACTCTTAGGTGAATGAACACAGAGCAGAGCATTTTGAAGAAAACGTTTCTTCTATGTTATAGATGCAGTCTTACTGCTACTTCTTTTAGGCTGGTGTTTTGCTGCAAATGTTGATTTTAGAATTTGCATATAAAGGGTTTCTAAACTGCTGCCAAAGAAGAGCAGATTAACCCTTTAAGTTGAATGCACACATTCACAACCATTCTGTTAGATAGCTCCGTTTTGGTTTTAGAAACAGATATTTCTCTTTACAGCATTTACTCCCATACACTCTGGAATATCGAAATGCAGCTCCTAGAATAAACGTGTTTCAAACTCGCTGAATCCAAACATAGATTCAACGACCTTTGGTGAACGAACACACTGCAGAGCAGTTTGAAAGAAACGTTCCCTCTGAGTTTTAGACGCAGTCTTACTGCTATTTCTTATAGGCCGGTATTTTGCTGGAAATGTCTGTTTGAGAATCTACACAGAAATGTTTTCTAAACTGCTGCATACAAACAGCAGTTTAGCTCAGTAAGTTGAATGCACACATTGACAACCATTCCATTAGATCATCCGTTTTTCTTTTGGAACGAGACATTTGTCTTTACATCTTATACTCCAGTATACTCTGGAATAGGCAAACACAGCTCCTGGAAGAAACGTGTTGCTAACTAGCTGAATCTGAACATATATTCAAGTCTCTTATATGAATGAACACACAGCAGAGCAGTTTGAAAACAGTTTCTTCCATGTTAAAGATGCAGTCTTACTGCTATTTCCTATAGGCTGGTGTTTTGCTGGAAAGGTCTGTATTTGCATATAAAGGGTTTCTAAAGTGCTGCATGAGAAGAGCAGTTTACCTCTTTAAGCCGAAGGCACACATTCACAACCACTCTGCTAGATAGATCCATTTTGGTTTTAGAAACAGATATTTCTCTTTACAGCATATACTCCCATTCAATCTGGAATATCCAAAGACAGCTCCTAGAATAAACGGGTTTCTATCTCGCTGAATCTAAACATAGATTCAACTCCCTTAGGCCAAAGAACACAAGGCCGAGCAGTTTGAAAGAAACGTTTCTTCTGAGTTCCAGACGCAGTCTTAATGCTCTTTCTTATATATGCCGGTACTGGGCCGGAAAGGCCTGTTTTGAGACTCTGCAGAGAAAGTGTTTGCAGACTGCTGAATCCACACACGGGTTTAACTCTGGAAGTTGAGTGCACACATTGACAACCGTTCTGTTAGATAGCTGCGTTTTGGATTTAGAAGCAGATATTTCCCTGTGCTTACTGCTGTTTCTTCCATATGCCGGTAATGGGCTGAAAACGCCTGTTTTGGGACTCTGCAGAGAAAGTGTTTGCAGACTGCTGAATCCACACACGGGTTTAACTCTGGAAGTTGAGTGCACACATTGACAACCGTTGTGTTAGATAGCTGCGATTTGGATTTAGAAGCAGATATTTCCCTGTGCTTACTGCTGTTTCTTCCATATGCCGGTAATGGGCTGAAAACGCCTGTTTTGGGACTCTGCAGAGAAAGTGTTTGCAGACTGCTGAATCCACACACGGGTTTAACTCTGGAAGTTGAGTGCACACATTGACAACCGTTCTGTTAGATAGCTGCGTTTTGGATTTAGAAGCAGATATTTCCCTGTGCTTACTGCTGTTTCTTCCATATGCCGGTAATGGGCTGAAAACGCCTGTTTTGGGACTCTGCAGAGAAAGTGTTTGCAGACTGCTGAATCCACACACGGGTTTAACTCTGGAAGTTGAGTGCACACATTGACAACCGTTCTGTTAGATAGCTGCGTTTTGGATTTAGAAGCAGATATTTCCCTGTGCTTACTGCTGTTTCTTCCATATGCCGGTAATGGGCTGAAAACGCCTGTTTGGGGACTCTGCAGAGAAAGTGTTTGCAGACTGCTGAATCCACACACGGGTCTAACTCTGGAAGTTGAGTGCACACATTGACAACCTTTCTGTTAGATAGCTGCGTTTTGGATTTAGAAGCAGATATTTCCCTGTGCTTACTGATGTTTCTTCCATATGCCGGTAATGGGCTGAAAACGCCTGTTTTGGGACTCTGCAGAGAAAGTGTTTGCAGACTGCTGAATCCACACACGGGTTTAACTCTGGAAGTTGAGTGCACACATTGACAACCGTTCTGTTAGATAGCTGCGTTTTGGATTTAGAAGCAGATATTTCCCTGTGCTTACTGCTGTTTCTTCCATATGCCGGTAATGGGCTGATAACGCCTGTTTTGGGACTCTGCAGAGAAAGTGTTTGCAGACTGCTGAATCCACACCCGGGTTTATCTCTGGAAGTTGAGTGCACACATTGACAACCGTTCTGTTAGATAGCTGCGTTTTGGATTTAGAAGCAGATATTTCCCTGGGCTTACTGCTGTTTCTTCCATATGCCGGTAATGGGCTGAAAACGCCTGTTTTGGGACTCTGCAGAGAAAGTGTTTGCAGACTGCTGAATCCACACACGGGTTTAACTCTGGAAGTTGAGTGCACACATTGACAACCGTTCTGTTAGATAGCTGCGTTTTGGATTTAGAAGCAGATATTTCCCTGTGCTTACTGCTATTTCTTCCATATGCAGGTAATGGGCTGAAAACGCCTGTTTTGGGACTCTGCAGAGAAAGTGTTTGCAGACTGCTGAATCCACACACGGGTTTAACTCTGGAAGTTGAGTGCACACATTGACAACCGCTCTGTTATATAGCTGCGTTTTGGATTTAGAAGCAGATATTTCCCTGTGCTTACTGCTGTTTCTTCCATATGCCGGTAATGGGCTGAAAACGCCTGTTTTGGGACTCTGCAGAGAAAGTGTTTGCAGACTGCTGAATCCACACACGGGTTTAACTCTGGAAGTTGAGTGCACACATTGACAATCGTTCTGTTAGATAGCTGCGTTTTGGATTTAGAAGCAGATATTTCCCTGTGCTTACTGCTGTTTCTTCCATATGCCGGTAATGGGCTGAAAACGCCTGTTTTGGGACTCTGCAGAGAAAGTGTTTGCAGACTGCTGAATCCACACACGGGTTTAACTCTGGAAGTTGAGTGCACACATTGACAACCGTTCTGTTAGATAGCTGCGTTTTGGATTTAGAAGCAGATATTTACCTGGTCTTACTGCTGTTTCTTCCATATGCCGGTAATGGGCTGAAAACGCCTGTTTTGGGACTCTGCAGAGAAAGTGTTTGCAGACTGCTGAATCCACACACGGGTTTAACTCTGGAAGTTGAGTGCACACATTGACAACCGTTCTGTTAGATAGCTGCGTTTTGGATTTAGAAGCAGATATTTCCCTGTGCTTAATGCTGTTTCTTCCATATGCCGGTAATGGGCTGAAAACGACTGTTTTGGGACTCTGCAGAGAAAGTGTTTGCAGACTGCTGAATCCACACACGGGTTTAACTCTGGAAGTTGAGTGCACACATTGACAACCGTTCTGTTAGATAGCTGCGTTTTGGATTTAGAAGCAGATATTTCCCTGTGCTTACTGCTGTTTCTTCCATATGCCGGTAATGGGCTGAAAACGCCTGTTTTGGGACTCTGCAGAGAAAGTGTTTGCAGACTGCTGAATCCACACACGGGTTTAACTCTGGAAGTTGAGTGCACACATTGACAACCGTTCTGTTAGATAGCTGCGTTTTGGATTTAGAAGCAGATATTTCCCTGTGCTTACTGCTGTTTCTTCCATATGCCGGTAATGGGCTGAAAACGCCTGTTTTGGGACTCTGCAGAGAAAGTGTTTGCAGACTGCTGAATCCACACACGGGTTTAACTCTGGAAGTTGAGTGCACACATTGACAACCGTTCTGTTAGATAGCTGCGTTTTGGATTTAGAAGCAGATATTTCCCTGTGCTTACTGCTGTTTCTTCCATATGCCGGTAATGGGCTGAAAACGCCTGTTTTGGGACTCTGCAGAGAAAGTGTTTGCAGACTGCTGAATCCACACACGGGTTTAACTCTGGAAGTTGAGTGCACACATTGACAACCGTTCTGTTAGATAGCTGCGTTTTGGATTTAGAAGCAGATATTTCCCTGTGCTTACTGATGTTTCTTCCATATGCCGGTAATGGGCTGAAAACGCCTGTTTTGGGACTCTGCAGAGAAAGTGTTTGCAGACTGCTGAATCCACACACGGGTTTAACTCTGGAAGTTGAGTGCACACATTGACAACCGTTCTGTTAGATAGCTGCGTTTTGGATTTAGAAGCAGATATTTCCCTGTGCTTACTGCTGTTTCTTCCATATGCCGGTAATGGGCTGAAAACGCCTGTTTTGGGACTCTGCAGAGAAAGTGTTTGCAGACTGCTGAATCCACACACGGGTTTAACTCTGGAAGTTGAGTGCACACATTGCCAACCGTTCTGTTAGATAGCTGCGTTTTGGATTTAGAAGCAGATATTTCCCTGTGCTTACTGCTGTTTCTTCCATATGCCGGTAATGGGCTGAAAACGCCTGTTTTGGGACTCTGCAGAGAAAGTGTTTGCAGACTGCTGAATCCACACACGGGTTTCACTCTGGAAGTTGAGTGCACACATTGACAACCGTTCTGTTAGATAGCTGCGTTTTGGATTTAGAAGCAGATATTTCCCTGTGCTTACTGCTGATTCTTCCATATGCCGGTAATGGGCTGAAAACGCCTGTTTGGGGACTCTGCAGAGAAAGTGTTTGCAGACTGCTGAATCCACACACGGGTTTAACTCTGGAAGTTGAGTGCACACATTGACAACCGTTCTGTTAGATAGCTGCGTTTTGGATTTAGAAGCAGATATTGCCCTGTGCTTACTGCTGTTTCTTCCATATGCCGGTAATGGGCTGAAAACGTCTGTTTGGGGACTCTGCAGAGAAAGTGTTTGCAGACTGCTGAATCCACACACGGGTCTAACTCTGGAAGTTGAGTGCACACATTGACAACCTTTCTGTTAGATAGCTGCGTTTTGGATTTAGAAGCAGATATTTCCCTGTGCTTACTGCTGTTTCTTCCATATGCTGGTAATGGGCTGAAAACGCCTGTTTTGGGACTCTGCAGAGAAAGTGTTTGCAGACTGCTGAATCCACACACGGGTTTAACTCTGGAAGTTGAGTGCACACATTGACAACCGTTCTGTTAGATAGCTGCGTTTTGGATTTAGAAGCAGATATTTCCCTGTGCTTACTGCTGTTTCTTCCATATGCCGGTAATGGGCTGAAAACGCCTGTTTTGGGACTCTGCAGAGAAAGTGTTTGCAGACTGCTAAATCCACACACGGGTTTATCTCTGGAAGTTGAGTGCACACATTGACAACCGTTCTGTTAGATAGCTGCATTTTGGATTTAGAAGCAGATATTTCCCTGGGCTTACTGCTGTTTCTTCCATATGCCGGTAATGGGCTGAAAACGCCTGTTTTGGGACTCTGCAGAGAAAGTGTTTGCAGACTGCTGAATCCACACACGGGTTTAACTCTGGAAGTTGAGTGCACACATTGACAACCGTTCTGTTAGATAGCTGCGTTTTGGATTTAGAAGCAGATATTTCCCTGTGCTTACTGCTGTTTCTTCCATATGCCGGTAATGGGCTGAAAACGCCTGTTTTGGGACTCTGCAGAGAAAGTGTTTGCAGACTGCTGAATCCACACACGGGTTTAACTCTGGAAGTTGAGTGCACACATTGACAACCGCTCTGTTATATAGCTGCGTTTTGGATTTAGAAGCAGATATTTCCCTGTGCTTACTGCTGTTTCTTCCATATGCCGGTAATGGGCTGAAAACGCCTGTTTTGGGACTCTGCAGAGAAAGTGCTTGCAGACTGCTGAATCCACACACGGGTTTAACTCTGGAAGTTGAGTGCACACATTGACAACCGTTCTGTTAGATAGCTGCGTTTTGGATTTAGAAGCAGATATTTCCCTGTGCTTACTGCTGTTTCTTCCATATGCCGGTAATGGGCTGAAAACGCCTGTTTTGGGACTCTGCAGAGAAAGTCTCTGCAGACTGCTGAATCCACACACGGGTTTAACTCTGGAAGTTGAGTGCACACATTGACAACCGTTCTGTTAGATAGCTGCGTTTTGGATTTAGAAGCAGATATTTCCCTGTGCTTACTGCTGTTTCTTCCATATGCCGGTAATGGGCTGAAAACGCCTGTTTTGGGACTCTGCAGAGAAAGTCTCTGCAGACTGCTGAATCCACACACGGGTTTAACTCTGGAAGTTGAGTTCACACATTGACAACCGTTCTGTTAGATAGCTGCGTTTTGGATTTAGAAGCAGATATTTCCCTGTGCTTACTGCTGTTTCTTCCATATGCCGGTAATGGGCTGAAAACGCCTGTTTTGGGACTCTGCAGAGAAAGTCTCTGCAGACTGCTGAATCCACACACGGGTTTAACTCTGGAAGTTGAGTGCACACATTGACAACCGTTCTGTTAGATAGCTGCGTTTTGGATTTAGAAGCAGATATTTCCCTGTGCTTACTGCTGTTTCTTCCATATGCCGGTAATGGGCTGAAAACGCCTGTTTTGGGACTCTGCAGAGAAACTGTTTGCAGACTGCTGAATCCACACACGGGTTTAACTCTGGAAGTTGAGTGCACACATTGACAACCGTTCTGTTAGATAGCTGCGTTTTGGATTTAGAAGCAGATATTTCCCTGTGCTTACTGCTGTTTCTTCCATATGCCGGTAATGGGCTGAAAACGCCTGTTTTGGGACTCTGCAGAGAAAGTGTTTGCAGACTGCTGAATCCACACACGGGTTTAACTCTGGAAGTTGAGTGCACACATTGACAACCGTTCTGTTAGATAGCTGCGTTTTGGATTTAGAAGCAGATATTTCCCTGTGCTTACTGCTGTTTCTTCCATATGCCGGTAATGGGCTGAAAACGCCTGTTTTGGGACTCTGCAGAGAAAGTCTCTGCAGACTGCTGAATCCACACACGGGTTTAACTCTGGAAGTTGAGTGCACACATTGACAACCGTTCTGTTAGATAGCTGCGTTTTGGATTTAGAAGCAGATATTTCCCTGTGCTTACTGCTGTTTCTTCCATATGCCGGTAATGGGCTGAAAACGCCTGTTTTGGGACTCTGCAGAGAAAGTCTCTGCAGACTGCTGAATCCACACACGGGTTTAACTCTGGAAGTTGAGTTCACACATTGACAACCGTTCTGTTAGATAGCTGCGTTTTGGATTTAGAAGCAGATATTTCCCTGTGCTTACTGCTGTTTCTTCCATATGCCGGTAATGGGCTGAAAACGCCTGTTTTGGGACTCTGCAGAGAAAGTGTTTGCAGACTGCTGAATCCACACACGGGTTTAACTCTGGAAGTTGAGTGCACACATTGACAACCGTTCTGTTAGATAGCTGCGTTTTGGATTTAGAAGCAGATATTTCCCTGTGCTTACTGCTGCTTCTTCCATATGCCGGTAATGGGCTGAAAACGCCTGTTTTGGGACTCTGCAGAGAAAGTCTCTGCAGACTGCTGAATCCACACACGGGTTTAACTCTGGAAGTTGAGTGCACACATTGACAACCGTTCTGTTAGATAGCTGCGTTTTGGATTTAGAAGCAGATATTTCCCTGTGCTTACTGCTGTTTCTTCCATATGCCGGTAATGGGCTGATAACTCCTGTTTTGGGACTCTGCAGAGAAAGTGTTTGCAGACTGCTGAATCCACACACGGGTTTATCTCTGGAAGTTGAGTGCACACATTGACAACCGTTCTGTTAGATAGCTGCGTTTTGGATTTAGAAGCAGATATTTCCCTGGGCTTACTGCTGTTTCTTCCATATGCCGGTAATGGGCTGAAAACGCCTGTTTTGGGACTCTGCAGAGAAAGTGTTTGCAGACTGCTGAATCCACACACGGGTTTAACTCTGGAAGTTGAGTGCACACATTGACAACCGTTCTGTTAGATAGCTGCGTTTTGGATTTAGAAGCAGATATTTCCCTGCGCTTACTGCTATTTCTTCCATATGCCGGTAATGGGCTGAAAACGCCTGTTTTGGGACTCTGCAGAGAAAGTGTTTGCAGACTGCTGAATCCACACACGGGTTTAACTCTGGAAGTTGAGTGCACACATTGACAACCGCTCTGTTATATAGCTGCGTTTTGGATTTAGAAGCAGATATTTCCCTGTGCTTACTGCTGTTTCTTCCATATGCCGGTAATGGGCTGAAAACGCCTGTTTTGGGACTCTGCAGAGAAAGTGTTTGCAGACTGCTGAATCCACACACGGGTTTAACTCTGGAAGTTGAGTGCACACATTGACAATCGTTCTGTTAGATAGCTGCGTTTTGGATTTAGAAGCAGATATTTCCCTGTGCTTACTGCTGTTTCTTCCATATGCCGGTAATGGGCTGAAAACGCCTGTTTTGGGACTCTGCAGAGAAAGTGTTTGCAGACTGCTGAATCCACACACGGGTTTAACTCTGGAAGTTGAGTGCACACACTGACATCTGTTCTGTTAGATAGCTGGGTTTTGGATTTAGAAGCTGATATTTCCCTGTGCTTACTGCTGTTTCTTCCATATGCCGGTAATGGGCTGAAAACGCTTGTTTTGGGACTCTGCAGAGAAAGTGTTTGCAGACTGCTGAATCCACACACGGGTTTTACTCTGGAAGTTGAGTGCACACATTGACAACCGTTCTGTTAGATAGCTGCGTTTTGGATTTAGAAGCAGATATTTCCCTGTGCTTACTGCTGTTTCTTCCATATGCCGGTAATGGGCTGAAAACGCCTGTTTTGGGACTCTGCAGAGAAAGTGTTTGCAGACTGCTGAATCCACACACGGGTTTAACTCTGGAAGTTGAGTGCACACATTGACAACCGTTCTGTTAGATAGCTGCGTTTTGGATTTAGAAGCAGATATTTCCCTGTGCTTACTGCTGTTTCTTCCATATGCCGGTAATGGGCTGAAAACGCCTGTTTTGGGACTCTGCAGAGAAAGTGTTTGCAGACTGCTGAATCCACACACGGGTTTAACTCTGGAAGTTGAGTGCACACATTGACAACCGTTCTGTTAGATAGCTGCGTTTTGGATTTAGAAGCAGATATTTCCCTGTGCTTAATGCTGTTTCTTCCATATGCCGGTAATGGGCTGAAAACGCCTGTTTTGGGACTCTGCAGAGAAAGTGTTTGCAGACTGCTGAATCCACACACGGGTTTAACTCTGGAAGTTGAGTGCACACATTGACAACCGTTCTGTTAGATAGCTGCGTTTTGGATTTAGAAGCAGATATTTCCCTGTGCTTACTGCTGTTTCTTCCATATGCTGGTAATGGGCTGAAAACGCCTGTTTTGGGACTCTGCAGAGAAAGTGTTTGCAGACTGCTGAATCCACACACGGGTTTAACTCTGGAAGTTGAGTGCACACATTGACAACCGTTCTGTTAGATAGCTGCGTTTTGGATTTAGAAGCAGATATTTCCCTGTGCTTAATGCTGTTTCTTCCATATGCCGGTAATGGGCTGAAAACGCCTGTTTTGGGACTCTGCAGAGAAAGTGTTTGCAGACTGCTGAATCCACACACGGGTTTAACTCTGGAAGTTGAGTGCACACATTGACAACCGTTCTGTTAGATAGCTGCGTTTTGGATTTAGAAGCAGATATTTCCCTGTGCTTACTGCTGTTTCTTCCATATGCCGGTAATGGGCTGAAAACGCCTGTTTTGGGACTCTGCAGAGAAAGTGTTTGCAGACTGCTGAATCCACACACGGGTTTAACTCTGGAAGTTGAGTGCACACATTGACAACCGTTCTGTTAGATAGCTGCGTTTTGGATTTAGAAGCAGATATTTCCCTGTGCTTACTGCTGTTTCTTCCATATGCCGGTAATGGGCTGAAAACGCCTGTTTTGGGACTCTGCAGAGAAAGTGTTTGCAGACTGCTGAATCCACACACGGGTTTAACTCTGGAAGTTGAGTGCACACATTGACAACCGTTCTGTTAGATAGCTGCGTTTTGGATTTAGAAGCAGATATTTCCCTGTGCTTACTGCTGTTTCTTCCATATGCCGGTAATGGGCTGAAAACGCCTGTTTTGGGACTCTGCAGAGAAAGTGTTTGCAGACTGCTGAATCCACACACGGGTTTAACTCTGGAAGTTGAGTGCACACATTGCCAACCGTTCTGTTAGATAGCTGCGTTTTGGATTTAGAAGCAGATATTTCCCTGTGCTTACTGCTGTTTCTTCCATATGCCGGTAATGGGCTGAAAACGCCTGTTTTGGGACTCTGCAGAGAAAGTGTTTGCAGACTGCTGAATCCACACACGGGTTTAACTCTGGAAGTTGAGTGCACACATTGACAACCGTTCTGTTAGATAGCTGCGTTTTGGATTTAGAAGCAGATATTTCCCTGTGCTTACTGCTGATTCTTCCATATGCCGGTAATGGGCTGAAAACGCCTGTTTGGGGACTCTGCAGAGAAAGTGTTTGCAGACTGCTGAATCCACACACGGGTTTAACTCTGGAAGTTGAGTGCACACATTGACAACCGTTCTGTTAGATAGCTGCGTTTTGGATTTAGAAGCAGATATTGCCCTGTGCTTACTGCTGTTTCTTCCATATGCCGGTAATGGGCTGAAAACGTCTGTTTGGGGACTCTGCAGAGAAAGTGTTTGCAGACTGCTGAATCCACACACGGGTCTAACTCTGGAAGTTGAGTGCACACATTGACAACCGTTCTGTTAGATAGCTGCGTTTTGGATTTAGAAGCAGATATTTCCCTGTGCTTACTGCTGTTTCTTCCATATGCCGGTAATGGGCTGATAACTCCTGTTTTGGGACTCTGCAGAGAAAGTGTTTGCAGACTGCTGAATCCACACACGGGTTTATCTCTGGAAGTTGAGTGCACACATTGACAACCGTTCTGTTAGATAGCTGCGTTTTGGATTTAGAAGCAGATATTTCCCTGGGCTTACTGCTGTTTCTTCCATATGCCGGTAATGGGCTGAAAACGCCTGTTTTGGGACTCTGCAGAGAAAGTGTTTGCAGACTGCTGAATCCACACACGGGTTTAACTCTGGAAGTTGAGTGCACACATTGACAACCGTTCTGTTAGATAGCTGCGTTTTGGATTTAGAAGCAGATATTTCCCTGCGCTTACTGCTATTTCTTCCATATGCCGGTAATGGGCTGAAAACGCCTGTTTTGGGACTCTGCAGAGAAAGTGTTTGCAGACTGCTGAATCCACACACGGGTTTAACTCTGGAAGTTGAGTGCACACATTGACAACCGCTCTGTTATATAGCTGCGTTTTGGATTTAGAAGCAGATATTTCCCTGTGCTTACTGCTGTTTCTTCCATATGCCGGTAATGGGCTGAAAACGCCTGTTTTGGGACTCTGCAGAGAAAGTGTTTGCAGACTGCTGAATCCACACACGGGTTTAACTCTGGAAGTTGAGTGCACACATTGACAATCGTTCTGTTAGATAGCTGCGTTTTGGATTTAGAAGCAGATATTTCCCTGTGCTTACTGCTGTTTCTTCCATATGCCGGTAATGGGCTGAAAACGCCTGTTTTGGGACTCTGCAGAGAAAGTGTTTGCAGACTGCTGAATCCACACACGGGTTTAACTCTGGAAGTTGAGTGCACACACTGACATCTGTTCTGTTAGATAGCTGGGTTTTGGATTTAGAAGCTGATATTTCCCTGTGCTTACTGCTGTTTCTTCCATATGCCGGTAATGGGCTGAAAACGCTTGTTTTGGGACTCTGCAGAGAAAGTGTTTGCAGACTGCTGAATCCACACACGGGTTTTACTCTGGAAGTTGAGTGCACACATTGACAACCGTTCTGTTAGATAGCTGCGTTTTGGATTTAGAAGCAGATATTTCCCTGTGCTTACTGCTGTTTCTTCCATATGCCGGTAATGGGCTGAAAACGCCTGTTTTGGGACTCTGCAGAGAAAGTGTTTGCAGACTGCTGAATCCACACACGGGTTTAACTCTGGAAGTTGAGTGCACACATTGACAACCGTTCTGTTAGATAGCTGCGTTTTGGATTTAGAAGCAGATATTTCCCTGTGCTTACTGCTGTTTCTTCCATATGCCGGTAATGGGCTGAAAACGCCTGTTTTGGGACTCTGCAGAGAAAGTGTTTGCAGACTGCTGAATCCACACACGGGTTTAACTCTGGAAGTTGAGTGCACACATTGACAACCGTTCTGTTAGATAGCTGCGTTTTGGATTTAGAAGCAGATATTTCCCTGTGCTTAATGCTGTTTCTTCCATATGCCGGTAATGGGCTGAAAACGCCTGTTTTGGGACTCTGCAGAGAAAGTGTTTGCAGACTGCTGAATCCACACACGGGTTTAACTCTGGAAGTTGAGTGCACACATTGACAACCGTTCTGTTAGATAGCTGCGTTTTGGATTTAGAAGCAGATATTTCCCTGTGCTTACTGCTGTTTCTTCCATATGCTGGTAATGGGCTGAAAACGCCTGTTTTGGGACTCTGCAGAGAAAGTGTTTGCAGACTGCTGAATCCACACACGGGTTTAACTCTGGAAGTTGAGTGCACACATTGACAACCGTTCTGTTAGATAGCTGCGTTTTGGATTTAGAAGCAGATATTTCCCTGTGCTTAATGCTGTTTCTTCCATATGCCGGTAATGGGCTGAAAACGCCTGTTTTGGGACTCTGCAGAGAAAGTGTTTGCAGACTGCTGAATCCACACACGGGTTTAACTCTGGAAGTTGAGTGCACACATTGACAACCGTTCTGTTAGATAGCTGCGTTTTGGATTTAGAAGCAGATATTTCCCTGTGCTTACTGCTGTTTCTTCCATATGCCGGTAATGGGCTGAAAACGCCTGTTTTGGGACTCTGCAGAGAAAGTGTTTGCAGACTGCTGAATCCACACACGGGTTTAACTCTGGAAGTTGAGTGCACACATTGACAACCGTTCTGTTAGATAGCTGCGTTTTGGATTTAGAAGCAGATATTTCCCTGTGCTTACTGCTGTTTCTTCCATATGCCGGTAATGGGCTGAAAACGCCTGTTTTGGGACTCTGCAGAGAAAGTGTTTGCAGACTGCTGAATCCACACACGGGTTTAACTCTGGAAGTTGAGTGCACACATTGACAACCGTTCTGTTAGATAGCTGCGTTTTGGATTTAGAAGCAGATATTTCCCTGTGCTTACTGCTGTTTCTTCCATATGCCGGTAATGGGCTGAAAACGCCTGTTTTGGGACTCTGCAGAGAAAGTGTTTGCAGACTGCTGAATCCACACACGGGTTTAACTCTGGAAGTTGAGTGCACACATTGCCAACCGTTCTGTTAGATAGCTGCGTTTTGGATTTAGAAGCAGATATTTCCCTGTGCTTACTGCTGTTTCTTCCATATGCCGGTAATGGGCTGAAAACGCCTGTTTTGGGACTCTGCAGAGAAAGTGTTTGCAGACTGCTGAATCCACACACGGGTTTAACTCTGGAAGTTGAGTGCACACATTGACAACCGTTCTGTTAGATAGCTGCGTTTTGGATTTAGAAGCAGATATTTCCCTGTGCTTACTGCTGATTCTTCCATATGCCGGTAATGGGCTGAAAACGCCTGTTTGGGGACTCTGCAGAGAAAGTGTTTGCAGACTGCTGAATCCACACACGGGTTTAACTCTGGAAGTTGAGTGCACACATTGACAACCGTTCTGTTAGATAGCTGCGTTTTGGATTTAGAAGCAGATATTGCCCTGTGCTTACTGCTGTTTCTTCCATATGCCGGTAATGGGCTGAAAACGTCTGTTTGGGGACTCTGCAGAGAAAGTGTTTGCAGACTGCTGAATCCACACACGGGTCTAACTCTGGAAGTTGAGTGCACACATTGACAACCTTTCTGTTAGATAGCTGCGTTTTGGATTTAGAAGCAGATATTTCCCTGTGCTTACTGCTGTTTCTTCCATATGCCGGTAATGGGCTGAAAACGCCTGTTTTGGGACTCTGCAGAGAAAGTGTTTGCAGACTGCTGAATCCACACACGGGTTTAACTCTGGAAGTTGAGTGCACACATTGACAACCGTTCTGTTAGATAGCTGCGTTTTGGATTTAGAAGCAGATATTTCCCTGTGCTTACTGCTGTTTCTTCCATATGCCGGTAATGGGCTGAAAACGCCTGTTTTGGGACTCTGCAGAGAAAGTGTTTGCAGACTGCTGAATCCACACACGGGTTTATCTCTGGAAGTTGAGTGCACACATTGACAACCGTTCTGTTAGATAGCTGCATTTTGGATTTAGAAGCAGATATTTCCCTGGGCTTACTGCTGTTTCTTCCATATGCCGGTAATGGGCTGAAAACGCCTGTTTTGGGACTCTGCAGAGAAAGTGTTTGCAGACTGCTGAATCCACACACGGGTTTAACTCTGGAAGTTGAGTGCACACATTGACAACCGTTCTGTTAGATAGCTGCGTTTTGGATTTAGAAGCAGATATTTCCCTGTGCTTAATGCTGTTTCTTCCATATGCCGGTAATGGGCTGAAAACGCCTGTTTTGGGACTCTGCAGAGAAAGTGTTTGCAGACTGCTGAATCCACACACGGGTTTAACTCTGGAAGTTGAGTGCACACACTGACATCTGTTCTGTTAGATAGCTGGGTTTTGGATTTAGAAGCTGATATTTCCCTGTGCTTACTGCTGTTTCTTCCATATGCCGGTAATGGGCTGAAAACGCCTGTTTTGGGACTCTGCAGAGAAAGTGTTTGCAGACTGCTGAATCCACACACGGGTTTAACTCTGGAAGTTGAGTGCACACATTGACAACCGTTCTGTTAGATAGCTGCGTTTTGGATTTAGAAGCAGATATTTCCCTGTGCTTACTGCTGTTTCTTCCATATGCCGGTAATGGGCTGAAAACGCCTGTTTTGGGACTCTGCAGAGAAAGTGTTTGCAGACTGCTGAATCCACACACGGGTTTAACTCTGGAAGTTGAGTGCACACATTGACAACCGTTCTGTTAGATAGCTGCGTTTTGGATTTAGAAGCAGATATTTCCCTGTGCTTACTGCTGTTTCTTCCATATGCCGGTAATGGGCTGAAAACGCCTGTTTTGGGACTCTGCAGAGAAAGTGTTTGCAGACTGCTGAATCCACACACGGGTTTAACTCTGGAAGTTGAGTGCACACATTGCCAACCGTTCTGTTAGATAGCTGCGTTTTGGATTTAGAAGCAGATATTTCCCTGTGCTTACTGCTGTTTCTTCCATATGCCGGTAATGGGCTGAAAACGCCTGTTTTGGGACTCTGCAGAGAAAGTGTTTGCAGACTGCTGAATCCACACACGGGTTTCACTCTGGAAGTTGAGTGCACACATTGACAACCGTTCTGTTAGATAGCTGCGTTTTGGATTTAGAAGCAGATATTTCCCTGTGCTTACTGCTGATTCTTCCATATGCCGGTAATGGGCTGAAAACGCCTGTTTGGGACTCTGCAGAGAAAGTGTTTGCAGACTGCTGAATCCACACACGGGTTTAACTCTGGAAGTTGAGTGCACACATTGACAACCGTTCTGTTAGATAGCTGCGTTTTGGATTTAGAAGCAGATATTGCCCTGTGCTTACTGCTGTTTCTTCCATATGCCGGTAATGGGCTGAAAACGTCTGTTTGGGGACTCTGCAGAGAAAGTGTTTGCAGACTGCTGAATCCACACACGGGTCTAACTCTGGAAGTTGAGTGCACACATTGACAACCTTTCTGTTAGATAGCTGCGTTTTGGATTTAGAAGCAGATATTTCCCTGTGCTTACTGCTGTTTCTTCCATATGCCGGTAATGGGCTGAAAACGCCTGTTTTGGGACTCTGCAGAGAAAGTGTTTGCAGACTGCTGAATCCACACACGGGTTTAACTCTGGAAGTTGAGTGCACACATTGACAACCGTTCTGTTAGATAGCTGCGTTTTGGATTTAGAAGCAGATATTTCCCTGTGCTTACTGCTGTTTCTTCCATATGCCGGTAATGGGCTGAAAACGCCTGTTTTGGGACTCTGCAGAGAAAGTGTTTGCAGACTGCTAAATCCACACACGGGTTTATCTCTGGAAGTTGAGTGCACACATTGACAACCGTTCTGTTAGATAGCTGCATTTTGGATTTAGAAGCAGATATTTCCCTGGGCTTACTGCTGTTTCTTCCATATGCCGGTAATGGGCTGAAAACGCCTGTTTTGGGACTCTGCAGAGAAAGTGTTTGCAGACTGCTGAATCCACACACGGGTTTAACTCTGGAAGTTGAGTGCACACATTGACAACCGTTCTGTTAGATAGCTGCGTTTTGGATTTAGAAGCAGATATTTCCCTGTGCTTACTGCTGTTTCTTCCATATGCCGGTAATGGGCTGAAAACGCCTGTTTTGGGACTCTGCAGAGAAAGTGTTTGCAGACTGCTGAATCCACACACGGGTTTAACTCTGGAAGTTGAGTGCACACATTGACAACCGCTCTGTTATATAGCTGCGTTTTGGATTTAGAAGCAGATATTTCCCTGTGCTTACTGCTGTTTCTTCCATATGCCGGTAATGGGCTGAAAACGCCTGTTTTGGGACTCTGCAGAGAAAGTGTTTGCAGACTGCTGAATCCACACACGGGTTTATCTCTGGAAGTTGAGTGCACACATTGACAACCGTTCTGTTAGATAGCTGCATTTTGGATTTAGAAGCAGATATTTCCCTGGGCTTACTGCTGTTTCTTCCATATGCCGGTAATGGGCTGAAAACGCCTGTTTTGGGACTCTGCAGAGAAAGTGTTTGCAGACTGCTGAATCCACACACGGGTTTAACTCTGGAAGTTGAGTGCACACATTGACAACCGTTCTGTTAGATAGCTGCGTTTTGGATTTAGAAGCAGATATTTCCCTGTGCTTACTGCTGTTTCTTCCATATGCCGGTAATGGGCTGAAAACGCCTGTTTTGGGACTCTGCAGAGAAAGTGTTTGCAGACTGCTGAATCCACACACGGGTTTAACTCTGGAAGTTGAGTGCACACATTGACAACCGTTCTGTTAGATAGCTGCGTTTTGGATTTAGAAGCAGATATTTCCCTGTGCTTACTGCTGTTTCTTCCATATGCCGGTAATGGGCTGAAAACGCCTGTTTTGGGACTCTGCAGAGAAAGTGTTTGCAGACTGCTGAATCCACACACGGGTTTAACTCTGGAAGTTGAGTGCACACATTGACAACCGTTCTGTTAGATAGCTGCGTTTTGGATTTAGAAGCAGATATTTCCCTGTGCTTACTGCTGTTTCTTCCATATGCCGGTAATGGGCTGAAAACGCCTGTTTGGGGACTCTGCAGAGAAAGTGTTTGCAGACTGCTGAATCCACACACGGGTCTAACTCTGGAAGTTGAGTGCACACATTGACAACCTTTCTGTTAGATAGCTGCGTTTTGGATTTAGAAGCAGATATTTCCCTGTGCTTACTGCTGTTTCTTCCATATGCCGGTAATGGGCTGAAAACGCCTGTTTTGGGACTCTGCAGAGAAAGTGTTTGCAGACTGCTGAATCCACACACGGGTTTAACTCTGGAAGTTGAGTGCACACATTGACAACCGTTCTGTTAGATAGCTGCGTTTTGGATTTAGAAGCAGATATTTCCCTGTGCTTACTGCTGTTTCTTCCATATGCCGGTAATGGGCTGATAACGCCTGTTTTGGGACTCTGCAGAGAAAGTGTTTGCAGACTGCTGAATCCACACACGGGTTTATCTCTGGAAGTTGAGTGCACACATTGACAACCGTTCTGTTAGATAGCTGCGTTTTGGATTTAGAAGCAGATATTTCCCTGGGCTTACTGCTGTTTCTTCCATATGCCCGTAATGGGCTGAAAACGCCTGTTTTGGGACTCTGCAGAGAAAGTGTTTGCAGACTGCTGAATCCACACACGGGTTTAACTCTGGAAGTTGAGTGCACACATTGACAACCGTTCTGTTAGATAGCTGCGTTTTGGATTTAGAAGCAGATATTGCCCTGTGCTTACTGCTGTTTCTTCCATATGCCGGTAATGGGCTGAAAACGTCTGTTTGGGGACTCTGCAGAGAAAGTGTTTGCAGACTGCTGAATCCACACACGGGTCTAACTCTGGAAGTTGAGTGCACACATTGACAACCTTTCTGTTAGATAGCTGCGTTTTGGATTTAGAAGCAGATATTTCCCTGTGCTTACTGCTGTTTCTTCCATATGCCGGTAATGGGCTGAAAACGCCTGTTTTGGGACTCTGCAGAGAAAGTGTTTGCAGACTGCTGAATCCACACACGGGTTTAACTCTGGAAGTTGAGTGCACACATTGACAACCGTTCTGTTAGATAGCTGCGTTTTGGATTTAGAAGCAGATATTTCCCTGTGCTTACTGCTGTTTCTTCCATATGCCGGTAATGGGCTGAAAACGCCTGTTTTGGGACTCTGCAGAGAAAGTGTTTGCAGACTGCTAAATCCACACACGGGTTTATCTCTGGAAGTTGAGTGCACACATTGACAACCGTTCTGTTAGATAGCTGCATTTTGGATTTAGAAGCAGATATTTCCCTGGGCTTACTGCTGTTTCTTCCATATGCCGGTAATGGGCTGAAAACGCCTGTTTTGGGACTCTGCAGAGAAAGTGTTTGCAGACTGCTGAATCCACACACGGGTTTAACTCTGGAAGTTGAGTGCACACATTGACAACCGTTCTGTTAGATAGCTGCGTTTTGGATTTAGAAGCAGATATTTCCCTGTGCTTACTGCTGTTTCTTCCATATGCCGGTAATGGGCTGAAAACGCCTGTTTTGGGACTCTGCAGAGAAAGTGTTTGCAGACTGCTGAATCCACACACGGGTTTAACTCTGGAAGTTGAGTGCACACATTGACAACCGCTCTGTTATATAGCTGCGTTTTGGATTTAGAAGCAGATATTTCCCTGTGCTTACTGCTGTTTCTTCCATATGCCGGTAATGGGCTGAAAACGCCTGTTTTGGGACTCTGCAGAGAAAGTGTTTGCAGACTGCTGAATCCACACACGGGTTTCACTCTGGAAGTTGAGTGCACACATTGACAACCGTTCTGTTAGATAGCTGCGTTTTGGATTTAGAAGCAGATATTTCCCTGTGCTTACTGCTGTTTCTTCCATATGCTGGTAATGGGCTGAAAACGCCTGTTTTGGGACTCTGCAGAGAAAGTGTTTGCAGACTGCTGAATCCACACACGGGTTTAACTCTGGAAGTTGAGTGCACACATTGACAACCGTTGTGTTAGATAGCTGCGTTTTGGATTTAGAAGCAGATATTTCCCTGTGCTTACTGCTGTTTCTTCCATATGCCGGTAATGGGCTGAAAACGCCTGTTTTGGGACTCTGCAGAGAAAGTGTTTGCAGACTGCTGAATCCACACACGGGTTTAACTCTGGAAGTTGAGTGCACACATTGACAACCGTTCTGTTAGATAGCTGCGTTTTGGATTTAGAAGCAGATATTTCCCTGTGCTTACTGCTGTTTCTTCCATATGCCGGTAATGGGCTGAAAACGCCTGTTTTGGGACTCTGCAGAGAAAGTGTTTGCAGACTGCTGAATCCACACACGGGTTTAACTCTGGAAGTTGAGTGCACACATTGACAACCGTTCTGTTAGATAGCTGCGTTTTGGATTTAGAAGCAGATATTTCCCTGTGCTTACTGCTGTTTCTTCCATATGCCGGTAATGGGCTGAAAACGCCTGTTTGGGGACTCTGCAGAGAAAGTGTTTGCAGACTGCTGAATCCACACACGGGTCTAACTCTGGAAGTTGAGTGCACACATTGACAACCTTTCTGTTAGATAGCTGCGTTTTGGATTTAGAAGCAGATATTTCCCTGTGCTTACTGCTGTTTCTTCCATATGCCGGTAATGGGCTGAAAACGCCTGTTTTGGGACTCTGCAGAGAAAGTGTTTGCAGACTGCTGAATCCACACACGGGTTTAACTCTGGAAGTTGAGTGCACACATTGACAACCGTTCTGTTAGATAGCTGCGTTTTGGAATTAGAAGCAGATATTTCCCTGTGCTTACTGCTGTTTCTTCCATATGCCGGTAATGGGCTGATAACGCCTGTTTTGGGACTCTGCAGAGAAAGTGTTTGCAGACTGCTGAATCCACACACGGGTTTATCTCTGGAAGTTGAGTGCACACATTGACAACCGTTCTGTTAGATAGCTGCGTTTTGGATTTAGAAGCAGATATTTCCCTGGGCTTACTGCTGTTTCTTCCATATGCCGGTAATGGGCTGAAAACGCCTGTTTTGGGACTCTGCAGAGAAAGTGTTTGCAGACTGCTGAATCCACACACGGGTTTAACTCTGGAAGTTGAGTGCACACATTGACAACCGTTCTGTTAGATAGCTGCGTTTTGGATTTAGAAGCAGATATTTCCCTGTGCTTACTGCTATTTCTTCCATATGCCGGTAATGGGCTGAAAACGCCTGTTTTGGGACTCTGCAGAGAAAGTGTTTGCAGACTGCTGAATCCACACACGGGTTTAACTCTGGAAGTTGAGTGCACACATTGACAACCGCTCTGTTATATAGTTGCGTTTTGGATTTAGAAGCAGATATTTCCCTGTGCTTACTGCTGTTTCTTCCATATGCCGGTAATGGGCTGAAAACGCCTGTTTTGGGACTCTGCAGGGAAAGTGTTTGCAGACTGCTGAATCCACACACGGGTTTAACTCTGGAAGTTGAGTGCACACATTGACAATCGTTCTGTTAGATAGCTGCGTTTTGGATTTAGAAGCAGATATTTCCCTGTGCTTACTGCTGTTTCTTCCATATGCCGGTAATGGGCTGAAAACGCCTGTTTTGGGACTCTGCAGAGAAAGTGTTTGCAGACTGCTGAATCCACACACGGGTTTAACTCTGGAAGTTGAGTGCACACACAGACAACTGTTCTGTTAGATAGCTGGGTTTTGGATTTAGAAGCTGATATTTCCCTGTGCTTACTGCTGTTTCTTCCATATGCCGGTAATGGGCTGAAAACGCTTGTTTTGGGACTCTGCAGAGAAAGTGTTTGCAGACTGCTGAATCCACACACGGGTTTTACTCTGGAAGTTGAGTGCACACATTGACAACCGTTCTGTTAGATAGCTGCGTTTTGGATTTAGAAGCAGATATTTCCCTGTGCTTACTGCTGTTTCTTCCATATGCCGGTAATGGGCTGAAAACGCCTGTTTTGGGACTCTGCAGAGAAAGTGTTTGCAGACTGCTGAATCCACACACGGGTTTAACTCTGGAAGTTGAGTGCACACATTGACAACCGTTCTGTTAGATAGCTGCGTTTTGGATTTAGAAGCAGATATTTCCCTGTGCTTACTGCTGTTTCTTCCATATGCCGGTAATGGGCTGAAAACGCCTGTTTTGGGACTCTGCAGAGAAAGTGTTTGCAGACTGCTGAATCCACACACGGGTCTAACTCTGGAAGTTGAGTGCACACATTGACAACCTTTCTGTTAGATAGCTGCGTTTTGGATTTAGAAGCAGTTATTTCCCTGTGCTTACTGCTGTTTCTTCCATATGCCGGTAATGGGCTGAAAACGCCTGTTTTGGGACTCTCCAGAGAAAGTGTTTGCAGACTGCTGAATCCACACACGGGTTTAACTCTGGAAGTTGAGTGCACACATTGACAACCGTTCTGTTAGATAGCTGCGTTTTGGATTTAGAAGCAGATATTTCCCTGTGCTTACTGCTGTTTCTTCCATATGCCGGTAATGGGCTGATAACGCCTGTTTTGGGACTCTGCAGAGAAAGTGTTTGCAGACTGCTGAATCCACACACGGGTTTATCTCTGGAAGTTGAGTGCACACATTGACAACCGTTCTGTTAGATAGCTGCGTTTTGGATTTAGAAGCAGATATTTCCCTGGGCTTACTGCTGTTTCTTCCATATGCCGGTAATGGGCTGAAAACGCCTGTTTTGGGACTCTGCAGAGAAAGTGTTTGCAGACTGCTGAATCCACACACGGGTTTAACTCTGGAAGTTGAGTGCACACATTGACAACCGTTCTGTTAGATAGCTGCGTTTTGGATTTAGAAGCAGATATTTCCCTGTGCTTACTGCTATTTCTTCCATATGCCGGTAATGGGCTGAAAACGCCTGTTTTGGGACTCTGCAGAGAAAGTGTTTGCAGACTGCTGAATCCACACACGGGTTTAACTCTGGAAGTTGAGTGCACACATTGACAACCGCTCTGTTATATAGTTGCGTTTTGGATTTAGAAGCAGATATTTCCCTGTGCTTACTGCTGTTTCTTCCATATGCCGGTAATGGGCTGAAAACGCCTGTTTTGGGACTCTGCAGAGAAAGTGTTTGCAGACTGCTGAATCCACACACGGGTTTAACTCTGGAAGTTGAGTGCACACATTGACAATCGTTCTGTTAGATAGCTGCGTTTTGGATTTAGAAGCAGATATTTCCCTGTGCTTACTGCTGTTTCTTCCATATGCCGGTAATGGGCTGAAAACGCCTGTTTTGGGACTCTGCAGAGAAAGTGTTTGCAGACTGCTGAATCCACACACGGGTTTAACTCTGGAAGTTGAGTGCACACACAGACAACTGTTCTGTTAGATAGCTGGGTTTTGGATTTAGAAGCTGATATTTCCCTGTGCTTACTGCTGTTTCTTCCATATGCCGGTAATGGGCTGAAAACGCTTGTTTTGGGACTCTGCAGAGAAAGTGTTTGCAGACTGCTGAATCCACACACGGGTTTTACTCTGGAAGTTGAGTGCACACATTGACAACCGTTCTGTTAGATAGCTGCGTTTTGGATTTAGAAGCAGATATTTCCCTGTGCTTACTGCTGTTTCTTCCATATGCCGGTAATGGGCTGAAAACGCCTGTTTTGGGACTCTGCAGAGAAAGTGTTTGCAGACTGCTGAATCCACACACGGGTTTAACTCTGGAAGTTGAGTGCACACATTGACAACCGTTCTGTTAGATAGCTGCGTTTTGGATTTAGAAGCAGATATTTCCCTGTGCTTACTGCTGTTTCTTCCATATGCCGGTAATGGGCTGAAAACGCCTGTTTTGGGACTCTGCAGAGAAAGTGTTTGCAGACTGCTGAATCCACACACGGGTTTAACTCTGGAAGTTGAGTGCACACATTGACAACCGCTCTGTTATATAGCTGCGTTTTGGATTTAGAAGCAGATATTTCCCTGTGCTTACTGCTGTTTCTTCCATATGCCGGTAATGGGCTGAAAACGCCTGTTTTGGGACTCTGCAGAGAAAGTGTTTGCAGACTGCTGAATCCACACACGGGTTTAACTCTGGAAGTTGAGTGCACACATTGACAACCGTTCTGTTAGATAGCTGCGTTTTGGATTTAGAAGCAGATATTTCCCTGTGCTTACTGCTGTTTCTTCCATATGCTGGTAATGGGCTGAAAACGCCTGTTTTGGGACTCTGCAGAGAAAGTGTTTGCAGACTGCTGAATCCACACACGGGTTTAACTCTGGAAGTTGAGTGCACACATTGACAACCGTTGTGTTAGATAGCTGCGTTTTGGATTTAGAAGCAGATATTTCCCTGTGCTTACTGCTGTTTCTTCCATATGCCGGTAATGGGCTGAAAACGCCTGTTTTGGGACTCTGCAGAGAAAGTGTTTGCAGACTGCTGAATCCACACACGGGTTTCACTCTGGAAGTTGAGTGCACACATTGACAACCGTTCTGTTAGATAGCTGCGTTTTGGATTTAGAAGCAGATATTGCCCTGTGCTTACTGCTGTTTCTTCCATATGCCGGTAATGGGCTGAAAACGTCTGTTTGGGGACTCTGCAGAGAAAGTGTTTGCAGACTGCTGAATCCACACACGGGTCTAACTCTGGAAGTTGAGTGCACACATTGACAACCTTTCTGTTAGATAGCTGCGTTTTGGATTTAGAAGCAGATATTTCCCTGTGCTTACTGCTGTTTCTTCCATATGCTGGTAATGGGCTGAAAACGCCTGTTTTGGGACTCTGCAGAGAAAGTGTTTGCAGACTGCTGAATCCACACACGGGTTTAACTCTGGAAGTTGAGTGCACACATTGACAACCGTTCTGTTAGATAGCTGCGTTTTGGATTTAGAAGCAGATATTTCCCTGTGCTTACTGCTGTTTCTTCCATATGCCGGTAATGGGCTGAAAACGCCTGTTTTGGGACTCTGCAGAGAAAGTGTTTGCAGACTGCTAAATCCACACACGGGTTTATCTCTGGAAGTTGAGTGCACACATTGACAACCGTTCTGTTAGATAGCTGCATTTTGGATTTAGAAGCAGATATTTCCCTGGGCTTACTGCTGTTTCTTCCATATGCCGGTAATGGGCTGAAAACGCCTGTTTTGGGACTCTGCAGAGAAAGTGTTTGCAGACTGCTGAATCCACACACGGGTTTAACTCTGGAAGTTGAGTGCACACATTGACAACCGTTCTGTTAGATAGCTGCGTTTTGGATTTAGAAGCAGATATTTCCCTGTGCTTACTGCTGTTTCTTCCATATGCCGGTAATGGGCTGAAAACGCCTGTTTTGGGACTCTGCAGAGAAAGTGTTTGCAGACTGCTGAATCCACACACGGGTTTAACTCTGGAAGTTGAGTGCACACATTGACAACCGCTCTGTTATATAGCTGCGTTTTGGATTTAGAAGCAGATATTTCCCTGTGCTTACTGCTGTTTCTTCCATATGCCGGTAATGGGCTGAAAACGCCTGTTTTGGGACTCTGCAGAGAAAGTGCTTGCAGACTGCTGAATCCACACACGGGTTTAACTCTGGAAGTTGAGTGCACACATTGACAACCGTTCTGTTAGATAGCTGCGTTTTGGATTTAGAAGCAGATATTTCCCTGTGCTTACTGCTGTTTCTTCCATATGCTGGTAATGGGCTGAAAACGCCTGTTTTGGGACTCTGCAGAGAAAGTGTTTGCAGACTGCTGAATCCACACACGGGTTTAACTCTGGAAGTTGAGTGCACACATTGACAACCGATGTGTTAGATAGCTGCGTTTTGGATTTAGAAGCAGATATTTCCCTGTGCTTACTGCTGTTTCTTCCATATGCCGGTAATGGGCTGAAAACGCCTGTTTTGGGACTCTGCAGAGAAAGTGTTTGCAGACTGCTGAATCCACACACGGGTTTAACTCTGGAAGTTGAGTGCACACATTGACAACCGTTCTGTTAGATAGCTGCGTTTTGGATTTAGAAGCAGATATTTCCCTGTGCTTACTGCTGTTTCTTCCATATGCCGGTAATGGGCTGAAAACGCCTGTTTTGGGACTCTGCAGAGAAAGTGCTTGCAGACTGCTGAATCCACACACGGGTTTAACTCTGGAAGTTGAGTGCACACATTGACAACCGTTCTGTTAGATAGCTGCGTTTTGGATTTAGAAGCAGATATTTCCCTGTGCTTACTGCTGTTTCTTCCATATGCTGGTAATGGGCTGAAAACGCCTGTTTTGGGACTCTGCAGAGAAAGTGTTTGCAGACTGCTGAATCCACACACGGGTTTAACTCTGGAAGTTGAGTGCACACATTGACAACCGATGTGTTAGATAGCTGCGTTTTGGATTTAGAAGCAGATATTTCCCTGTGCTTACTGCTGTTTCTTCCATATGCCGGTAATGGGCTGAAAACGCCTGTTTTGGGACTCTGCAGAGAAAGTGTTTGCAGACTGCTGAATCCACACACGGGTTTAACTCTGGAAGTTGAGTGCACACATTGACAACCGTTCTGTTAGATAGCTGCGTTTTGGATTTAGAAGCAGATATTTCCCTGTGCTTACTGCTGTTTCTTCCATATGCCGGTAATGGGCTGAAAACGCCTGTTTTGGGACTCTGCAGAGAAAGTGTTTGCAGACTGCTGAATCCACACACGGGTTTAACTCTGGAAGTTGAGTGCACACATTGACAACCGTTCTGTTAGATAGCTGCGTTTTGGATTTAGAAGCAGATATTTCCCTGTGCTTACTGCTGTTTCTTCCATATGCCGGTAATGGGCTGAAAACGCCTGTTTGGGGACTCTGCAGAGAAAGTGTTTGCAGACTGCTGAATCCACACACGGGTCTAACTCTGGAAGTTGAGTGCACACATTGACAACCTTTCTGTTAGATAGCTGCGTTTTGGATTTAGAAGCAGATATTTCCCTGTGCTTACTGCTGTTTCTTCCATATGCCGGTAATGGGCTGAAAACGCCTGTTTTGGGACTCTGCAGAGAAAGTGTTTGCAGACTGCTGAATCCACACACGGGTTTAACTCTGGAAGTTGAGTGCACACATTGACAACCGTTCTGTTAGATAGCTGCGTTTTGGATTTAGAAGCAGATATTTCCCTGTGCTTACTGCTGTTTCTTCCATATGCCGGTAATGGGCTGATAACTCCTGTTTTGGGACTCTGCAGAGAAAGTGTTTGCAGACTGCTGAATCCACACACGGGTTTATCTCTGGAAGTTGAGTGCACACATTGACAACCGTTCTGTTAGATAGCTGCGTTTTGGATTTAGAAGCAGATATTTCCCTGGGCTTACTGCTGTTTCTTCCATATGCCGGTAATGGGCTGAAAACGCCTGTTTTGGGACTCTGCAGAGAAAGTGTTTGCAGACTGCTGAATCCACACACGGGTTTAACTCTGGAAGTTGAGTGCACACATTGACAACCGTTCTGTTAGATAGCTGCGTTTTGGATTTAGAAGCAGATATTTCCCTGCGCTTACTGCTATTTCTTCCATATGCCGGTAATGGGCTGAAAACGCCTGTTTTGGGACTCTGCAGAGAAAGTGTTTGCAGACTGCTGAATCCACACACGGGTTTAACTCTGGAAGTTGAGTGCACACATTGACAACCGCTCTGTTATATAGCTGCGTTTTGGATTTAGAAGCAGATATTTCCCTGTGCTTACTGCTGTTTCTTCCATATGCCGGTAATGGGCTGAAAACGCCTGTTTTGGGACTCTGCAGAGAAAGTGTTTGCAGACTGCTGAATCCACACACGGGTTTAACTCTGGAAGTTGAGTGCACACATTGACAATCGTTCTGTTAGATAGCTGCGTTTTGGATTTAGAAGCAGATATTTCCCTGTGCTTACTGCTGTTTCTTCCATATGCCGGTAATGGGCTGAAAACGCCTGTTTTGGGACTCTGCAGAGAAAGTGTTTGCAGACTGCTGAATCCACACACGGGTTTAACTCTGGAAGTTGAGTGCACACACTGACATCTGTTCTGTTAGATAGCTGGGTTTTGGATTTAGAAGCTGATATTTCCCTGTGCTTACTGCTGTTTCTTCCATATGCCGGTAATGGGCTGAAAACGCTTGTTTTGGGACTCTGCAGAGAAAGTGTTTGCAGACTGCTGAATCCACACACGGGTTTTACTCTGGAAGTTGAGTGCACACATTGACAACCGTTCTGTTAGATAGCTGCGTTTTGGATTTAGAAGCAGATATTTCCCTGTGCTTACTGCTGTTTCTTCCATATGCCGGTAATGGGCTGAAAACGCCTGTTTTGGGACTCTGCAGAGAAAGTGTTTGCAGACTGCTGAATCCACACACGGGTTTAACTCTGGAAGTTGAGTGCACACATTGACAACCGTTCTGTTAGATAGCTGCGTTTTGGATTTAGAAGCAGATATTTCCCTGTGCTTACTGCTGTTTCTTCCATATGCCGGTAATGGGCTGAAAACGCCTGTTTTGGGACTCTGCAGAGAAAGTGTTTGCAGACTGCTGAATCCACACACGGGTTTAACTCTGGAAGTTGAGTGCACACATTGACAACCGTTCTGTTAGATAGCTGCGTTTTGGATTTAGAAGCAGATATTTCCCTGTGCTTAATGCTGTTTCTTCCATATGCCGGTAATGGGCTGAAAACGCCTGTTTTGGGACTCTGCAGAGAAAGTGTTTGCAGACTGCTGAATCCACACACGGGTTTAACTCTGGAAGTTGAGTGCACACATTGACAACCGTTCTGTTAGATAGCTGCGTTTTGGATTTAGAAGCAGATATTTCCCTGTGCTTACTGCTGTTTCTTCCATATGCCGGTAATGGGCTGAAAACGCCTGTTTTGGGACTCTGCAGAGAAAGTGTTTGCAGACTGCTGAATCCACACACGGGTTTAACTCTGGAAGTTGAGTGCACACATTGACAACCGTTCTGTTAGATAGCTGCGTTTTGGATTTAGAAGCAGATATTTCCCTGTGCTTAATGCTGTTTCTTCCATATGCCGGTAATGGGCTGAAAACGCCTGTTTTGGGACTCTGCAGAGAAAGTGTTTGCAGACTGCTGAATCCACACACGGGTTTAACTCTGGAAGTTGAGTGCACACATTGACAACCGTTCTGTTAGATAGCTGCGTTTTGGATTTAGAAGCAGATATTTCCCTGTGCTTACTGCTGTTTCTTCCATATGCCGGTAATGGGCTGAAAACGCCTGTTTTGGGACTCTGCAGAGAAAGTGTTTGCAGACTGCTGAATCCACACACGGGTTTAACTCTGGAAGTTGAGTGCACACATTGACAACCGTTCTGTTAGATAGCTGCGTTTTGGATTTAGAAGCAGATATTTCCCTGTGCTTACTGCTGTTTCTTCCATATGCCGGTAATGGGCTGAAAACGCCTGTTTTGGGACTCTGCAGAGAAAGTGTTTGCAGACTGCTGAATCCACACACGGGTTTAACTCTGGAAGTTGAGTGCACACATTGACAACCGTTCTGTTAGATAGCTGCGTTTTGGATTTAGAAGCAGATATTTCCCTGTGCTTACTGCTGTTTCTTCCATATGCCGGTAATGGGCTGAAAACGCCTGTTTTGGGACTCTGCAGAGAAAGTGTTTGCAGACTGCTGAATCCACACACGGGTTTAACTCTGGAAGTTGAGTGCACACATTGCCAACCGTTCTGTTAGATAGCTGCGTTTTGGATTTAGAAGCAGATATTTCCCTGTGCTTACTGCTGTTTCTTCCATATGCCGGTAATGGGCTGAAAACGCCTGTTTTGGGACTCTGCAGAGAAAGTGTTTGCAGACTGCTGAATCCACACACGGGTTTAACTCTGGAAGTTGAGTGCACACATTGACAACCGTTTTGTTAGATAGCTGCGTTTTGGATTTAGAAGCAGATATTTCCCTGTGCTTACTGCTGATTCTTCCATATGCCGGTAATGGGCTGAAAACGCCTGTTTGGGGACTCTGCAGAGAAAGTGTTTGCAGACTGCTGAATCCACACACGGGTTTAACTCTGGAAGTTGAGTGCACACATTGACAACCGTTCTGTTAGATAGCTGCGTTTTGGATTTAGAAGCAGATATTGCCCTGTGCTTACTGCTGTTTCTTCCATATGCCGGTAATGGGCTGAAAACGTCTGTTTGGGGACTCTGCAGAGAAAGTGTTTGCAGACTGCTGAATCCACACACGGGTCTAACTCTGGAAGTTGAGTGCACACATTGACAACCTTTCTGTTAGATAGCTGCGTTTTGGATTTAGAAGCAGATATTTCCCTGGGCTTACTGCTGTTTCTTCCATATGCCGGTAATGGGCTGAAAACGCCTGTTTTGGGACTCTGCAGAGAAAGTGTTTGCAGACTGCTGAATCCACACACGGGTTTAACTCTGGAAGTTGAGTGCACACATTGACAACCGTTCTGTTAGATAGCTGCGTTTTGGATTTAGAAGCAGATATTTCCCTGTGCTTACTGCTGTTTCTTCCATATGCCGGTAATGGGCTGAAAACGCCTGTTTTGGGACTCTGCAGAGAAAGTGTTTGCAGACTGCTGAATCCACACACGGGTTTATCTCTGGAAGTTGAGTGCACACATTGACAACCGTTCTGTTAGATAGCTGCATTTTGGATTTAGAAGCAGATATTTCCCTGGGCTTACTGCTGTTTCTTCCATATGCCGGTAATGGGCTGAAAACGCCTGTTTTGGGACTCTGCAGAGAAAGTGTTTGCAGACTGCTGAATCCACACACGGGTTTAACTCTGGAAGTTGAGTGCACACATTGACAACCGTTCTGTTAGATAGCTGCGTTTTGGATTTAGAAGCAGATATTTCCCTGTGCTTAATGCTGTTTCTTCCATATGCCGGTAATGGGCTGAAAACGCCTGTTTTGGGACTCTGCAGAGAAAGTGTTTGCAGACTGCTGAATCCACACACGGGTTTAACTCTGGAAGTTGAGTGCACACATTGACAACCGTTGTGTTAGATAGCTGCGTTTTGGATTTAGAAGCAGATATTTCCCTGTGCTTACTGCTGTTTCTTCCATATGCCGGTAATGGGCTGAAAACGCCTGTTTTGGGACTCTGCAGAGAAAGTGTTTGCAGACTGCTGAATCCACACACGGGTTTAACTCTGGAAGTTGAGTGCACACATTGACAACCGTTCTGTTAGATAGCTGCGTTTTGGATTTAGAAGCAGATATTTCCCTGTGCTTACTGCTGTTTCTTCCATATGCCGGTAATGGGCTGAAAACGCCTGTTTTGGGACTCTGCAGAGAAAGTGTTTGCAGACTGCTGAATCCACACACGGGTTTAACTCTGGAAGTTGAGTGCACACATTGACAACCGTTCTGTTAGATAGCTGCGTTTTGGATTTAGAAGCAGATATTTCCCTGTGCTTACTGCTGTTTCTTCCATATGCCGGTAATGGGCTGAAAACGCCTGTTTTGGGACTCTGCAGAGAAAGTGTTTGCAGACTGCTGAATCCACACACGGGTTTAACTCTGGAAGTTGAGTGCACACATTGCCAACCGTTCTGTTAGATAGCTGCGTTTTGGATTTAGAAGCAGATATTTCCCTGTGCTTACTGCTGTTTCTTCCATATGCCGGTAATGGGCTGAAAACGCCTGTTTTGGGACTCTGCAGAGAAAGTGTTTGCAGACTGCTGAATCCACACACGGGTTTCACTCTGGAAGTTGAGTGCACACATTGACAACCGTTCTGTTAGATAGCTGCGTTTTGGATTTAGAAGCAGATATTTCCCTGTGCTTACTGCTGATTCTTCCATATGCCGGTAATGTGCTGAAAACGCCTGTTTGGGACTCTGCAGAGAAAGTGTTTGCAGACTGCTGAATCCACACACGGGTTTAACTCTGGAAGTTGAGTGCACACATTGACAACCGTTCTGTTAGATAGCTGCGTTTTGGATTTAGAAGCAGATATTGCCCTGTGCTTACTGCTGTTTCTTCCATATGCCGGTAATGGGCTGAAAACGTCTGTTTGGGGACTCTGCAGAGAAAGTGTTTGCAGACTGCTGAATCCACACACGGGTCTAACTCTGGAAGTTGAGTGCACACATTGACAACCTTTCTGTTAGATAGCTGCGTTTTGGATTTAGAAGCAGATATTTCCCTGTGCTTACTGCTGTTTCTTCCATATGCCGGTAATGGGCTGAAAACGCCTGTTTTGGGACTCTGCAGAGAAAGTGTTTGCAGACTGCTGAATCCACACACGGGTTTAACTCTGGAAGTTGAGTGCACACATTGACAACCGTTCTGTTAGATAGCTGCGTTTTGGATTTAGAAGCAGATATTTCCCTGTGCTTACTGCTGTTTCTTCCATATGCCGGTAATGGGCTGAAAACGCCTGTTTTGGGACTCTGCAGAGAAAGTGTTTGCAGACTGCTAAATCCACACACGGGTTTATCTCTGGAAGTTGAGTGCACACATTGACAACCGTTCTGTTAGATAGCTGCATTTTGGATTTAGAAGCAGATATTTCCCTGGGCTTACTGCTGTTTCTTCCATATGCCGGTAATGGGCTGAAAACGCCTGTTTTGGGACTCTGCAGAGAAAGTGTTTGCAGACTGCTGAATCCACACACGGGTTTAACTCTGGAAGTTGAGTGCACACATTGACAACCGTTCTGTTAGATAGCTGCGTTTTGGATTTAGAAGCAGATATTTCCCTGTGCTTACTGCTGTTTCTTCCATATGCCGGTAATGGGCTGAAAACGCCTGTTTTGGGACTCTGCAGAGAAAGTGTTTGCAGACTGCTGAATCCACACACGGGTTTAACTCTGGAAGTTGAGTGCACACATTGACAACCGCTCTGTTATATAGCTGCGTTTTGGATTTAGAAGCAGATATTTCCCTGTGCTTACTGCTGTTTCTTCCATATGCCGGTAATGGGCTGAAAACGCCTGTTTTGGGACTCTGCAGAGAAAGTGTTTGCAGACTGCTGAATCCACACACGGGTTTAACTCTGGAAGTTGAGTGCACACATTGACAACCGTTCTGTTAGATAGCTGCGTTTTGGATTTAGAAGCAGATATTTCCCTGTGCTTACTGCTGTTTCTTCCATATGCTGGTAATGGGCTGAAAACGCCTGTTTTGGGACTCTGCAGAGAAAGTGTTTGCAGACTGCTGAATCCACACACGGGTTTAACTCTGGAAGTTGAGTGCACACATTGACAACCGTTGTGTTAGATAGCTGCGTTTTGGATTTAGAAGCAGATATTTCCCTGTGCTTACTGCTGTTTCTTCCATATGCCGGTAATGGGCTGAAAACGCCTGTTTTGGGACTCTGCAGAGAAAGTGTTTGCAGACTGCTGAATCCACACACGGGTTTAACTCTGGAAGTTGAGTGCACACATTGACAACCGTTCTGTTAGATATCTGCGTTTTGGATTTAGAAGCAGATATTTCCCTGTGCTTACTGCTGTTTCTTCCATATGCCGGTAATGGGCTGAAAACGCCTGTTTTGGGACTCTGCAGAGAAAGTGTTTGCAGACTGCTGAATCCACACACGGGTTTAACTCTGGAAGTTGAGTGCACACATTGACAACCGTTCTGTTAGATAGCTGCGTTTTGGATTTAGAAGCAGATATTTCCCTGTGCTTACTGCTGTTTCTTCCATATGCCGGTAATGGGCTGAAAACGCCTGTTTGGGGACTCTGCAGAGAAAGTGTTTGCAGACTGCTGAATCCACACACGGGTCTAACTCTGGAAGTTGAGTGCACACATTGACAACCTTTCTGTTAGATAGCTGCGTTTTGGATTTAGAAGCAGATATTTCCCTGTGCTTACTGCTGTTTCTTCCATATGCCGGTAATGGGCTGAAAACGCCTGTTTTGGGACTCTGCAGAGAAAGTGTTTGCAGACTGCTGAATCCACACACGGGTTTAACTCTGGAAGTTGAGTGCACACATTGACAACCGTTCTGTTAGATAGCTGCGTTTTGGATTTAGAAGCAGATATTTCCCTGTGCTTACTGCTGTTTCTTCCATATGCCGGTAATGGGCTGATAACGCCTGTTTTGGGACTCTGCAGAGAAAGTGTTTGCAGACTGCTGAATCCACACACGGGTTTATCTCTGGAAGTTGAGTGCACACATTGACAACCGTTCTGTTAGATAGCTGCGTTTTGGATTTAGAAGCAGATATTTCCCTGGGCTTACTGCTGTTTCTTCCATATGCCGGTAATGGGCTGAAAACGCCTGTTTTGGGACTCTGCAGAGAAAGTGTTTGCAGACTGCTGAATCCACACACGGGTTTAACTCTGGAAGTTGAGTGCACACATTGACAACCGTTCTGTTAGATAGCTGCGTTTTGGATTTAGAAGCAGATATTGCCCTGTGCTTACTGCTGTTTCTTCCATATGCCGGTAATGGGCTGAAAACGTCTGTTTGGGGACTCTGCAGAGAAAGTGTTTGCAGACTGCTGAATCCACACACGGGTCTAACTCTGGAAGTTGAGTGCACACATTGACAACCTTTCTGTTAGATAGCTGCGTTTTGGATTTAGAAGCAGATATTTCCCTGTGCTTACTGCTGTTTCTTCCATATGCCGGTAATGGGCTGAAAACGCCTGTTTTGGGACTCTGCAGAGAAAGTGTTTGCAGACTGCTGAATCCACACACGGGTTTAACTCTGGAAGTTGAGTGCACACATTGACAACCGTTCTGTTAGATAGCTGCGTTTTGGATTTAGAAGCAGATATTTCCCTGTGCTTACTGCTGTTTCTTCCATATGCCGGTAATGGGCTGAAAACGCCTGTTTTGGGACTCTGCAGAGAAAGTGTTTGCAGACTGCTAAATCCACACACGGGTTTATCTCTGGAAGTTGAGTGCACACATTGACAACCGTTCTGTTAGATAGCTGCATTTTGGATTTAGAAGCAGATATTTCCCTGGGCTTACTGCTGTTTCTTCCATATGCCGGTAATGGGCTGAAAACGCCTGTTTTGGGACTCTGCAGAGAAAGTGTTTGCAGACTGCTGAATCCACACACGGGTTTAACTCTGGAAGTTGAGTGCACACATTGACAACCGTTCTGTTAGATAGCTGCGTTTTGGATTTAGAAGCAGATATTTCCCTGTGCTTACTGCTGTTTCTTCCATATGCCGGTAATGGGCTGAAAACGCCTGTTTTGGGACTCTGCAGAGAAAGTGTTTGCAGACTGCTGAATCCACACACGGGTTTAACTCTGGAAGTTGAGTGCACACATTGACAACCGTTCTGTTAGATAGCTGCGTTTTGGATTTAGAAGCAGATATTGCCCTGTGCTTACTGCTGTTTCTTCCATATGCCGGTAATGGGCTGAAAACGTCTGTTTGGGGACTCTGCAGAGAAAGTGTTTGCAGACTGCTGAATCCACACACGGGTCTAACTCTGGAAGTTGAGTGCACACATTGACAACCTTTCTGTTAGATAGCTGCGTTTTGGATTTAGAAGCAGATATTTCCCTGTGCTTACTGCTGTTTCTTCCATATGCCGGTAATGGGCTGAAAACGCCTGTTTTGGGACTCTGCAGAGAAAGTGTTTGCAGACTGCTGAATCCACACACGGGTTTAACTCTGGAAGTTGAGTGCACACATTGACAACCGTTCTGTTAGATAGCTGCGTTTTGGATTTAGAAGCAGATATTTCCCTGTGCTTACTGCTGTTTCTTCCATATGCCGGTAATGGGCTGAAAACGCCTGTTTTGGGACTCTGCAGAGAAAGTGTTTGCAGACTGCTAAATCCACACACGGGTTTATCTCTGGAAGTTGAGTGCACACATTGACAACCGTTCTGTTAGATAGCTGCATTTTGGATTTAGAAGCAGATATTTCCCTGGGCTTACTGCTGTTTCTTCCATATGCCGGTAATGGGCTGAAAACGCCTGTTTTGGGACTCTGCAGAGAAAGTGTTTGCAGACTGCTGAATCCACACACGGGTTTAACTCTGGAAGTTGAGTGCACACATTGACAACCGTTCTGTTAGATAGCTGCGTTTTGGATTTAGAAGCAGATATTTCCCTGTGCTTACTGCTGTTTCTTCCATATGCCGGTAATGGGCTGAAAACGCCTGTTTTGGGACAATGCAGAGAAAGTGTTTGCAGACTGCTGAATCCACACACGGGTTTAACTCTGGAAGTTGAGTGCACACATTGACAACCGCTCTGTTATATAGCTGCGTTTTGGATTTAGAAGCAGATATTTCCCTGTGCTTACTGCTGTTTCTTCCATATGCCGGTAATGGGCTGAAAACGCCTGTTTTGGGACTCTGCAGAGAAAGTGTTTGCAGACTGCTGAATCCACACACGGGTTTAACTCTGGAAGTTGAGTGCACACATTGACAACCGTTCTGTTAGATAGCTGCGTTTTGGATTTAGAAGCAGATATTTCCCTGTGCTTACTGCTGTTTCTTCCATATGCTGGTAATGGGCTGAAAACGCCTGTTTTGGGACTCTGCAGAGAAAGTGTTTGCAGACTGCTGAATCCACACACGGGTTTAACTCTGGAAGTTGAGTGCACACATTGACAACCGTTCTGTTAGATAGCTGCGTTTTGGATTTAGAAGCAGATATTTCCCTGTGCTTACTGCTGTTTCTTCCATATGCCGGTAATGGGCTGAAAACGCCTGTTTTGGGACTCTGCAGAGAAAGTGTTTGCAGACTGCTGAATCCACACACGGGTTTAACTCTGGAAGTTGAGTGCACACATTGACAACCGTTCTGTTAGATAGCTGCGTTTTGGATTTAGAAGCAGATATTTCCCTGTGCTTACTGCTGTTTCTTCCATATGCCGGTAATGGGCTGAAAACGCCTGTTTGGGGACTCTGCAGAGAAAGTGTTTGCAGACTGCTGAATCCACACACGGGTCTAACTCTGGAAGTTGAGTGCACACATTGACAACCTTTCTGTTAGATAGCTGCGTTTTGGATTTAGAAGCAGATATTTCCCTGTGCTTACTGCTGTTTCTTCCATATGCCGGTAATGGGCTGAAAACGCCTGTTTTGGGACTCTGCAGAGAAAGTGTTTGCAGACTGCTGAATCCACACACGGGTTTAACTCTGGAAGTTGAGTGCACACATTGACAACCGTTCTGTTAGATAGCTGCGTTTTGGATTTAGAAGCAGATATTTCCCTGTGCTTACTGCTGTTTCTTCCATATGCCGGTAATGGGCTGATAACGCCTGTTTTGGGACTCTGCAGAGAAAGTGTTTGCAGACTGCTGAATCCACACACGGGTTTATCTCTGGAAGTTGAGTGCACACATTGACAACCGTTCTGTTAGATAGCTGCGTTTTGGATTTAGAAGCAGATATTTCCCTGGGCTTACTGCTGTTTCTTCCATATGCCCGTAATGGGCTGAAAACGCCTGTTTTGGGACTCTGCAGAGAAAGTGTTTGCAGACTGCTGAATCCACACACGGGTTTAACTCTGGAAGTTGAGTGCACACATTGACAACCGTTCTGTTAGATAGCTGCGTTTTGGATTTAGAAGCAGATATTGCCCTGTGCTTACTGCTGTTTCTTCCATATGCCGGTAATGGGCTGAAAACGTCTGTTTGGGGACTCTGCAGAGAAAGTGTTTGCAGACTGCTGAATCCACACACGGGTCTAACTCTGGAAGTTGAGTGCACACATTGACAACCTTTCTGTTAGATAGCTGCGTTTTGGATTTAGAAGCAGATATTTCCCTGTGCTTACTGCTGTTTCTTCCATATGCCGGTAATGGGCTGAAAACGCCTGTTTTGGGACTCTGCAGAGAAAGTGTTTGCAGACTGCTGAATCCACACACGGGTTTAACTCTGGAAGTTGAGTGCACACATTGACAACCGTTCTGTTAGATAGCTGCGTTTTGGATTTAGAAGCAGATATTTCCCTGTGCTTACTGCTGTTTCTTCCATATGCCGGTAATGGGCTGAAAACGCCTGTTTTGGGACTCTGCAGAGAAAGTGTTTGCAGACTGCTAAATCCACACACGGGTTTATCTCTGGAAGTTGAGTGCACACATTGACAACCGTTCTGTTAGATAGCTGCATTTTGGATTTAGAAGCAGATATTTCCCTGGGCTTACTGCTGTTTCTTCCATATGCCGGTAATGGGCTGAAAACGCCTGTTTTGGGACTCTGCAGAGAAAGTGTTTGCAGACTGCTGAATCCACACACGGGTTTAACTCTGGAAGTTGAGTGCACACATTGACAACCGTTCTGTTAGATAGCTGCGTTTTGGATTTAGAAGCAGATATTTCCCTGTGCTTACTGCTGTTTCTTCCATATGCCGGTAATGGGCTGAAAACGCCTGTTTTGGGACTCTGCAGAGAAAGTGTTTGCAGACTGCTGAATCCACACACGGGTTTAACTCTGGAAGTTGAGTGCACACATTGACAACCGCTCTGTTATATAGCTGCGTTTTGGATTTAGAAGCAGATATTTCCCTGTGCTTACTGCTGTTTCTTCCATATGCCGGTAATGGGCTGAAAACGCCTGTTTTGGGACTCTGCAGAGAAAGTGTTTGCAGACTGCTGAATCCACACACGGGTTTAACTCTGGAAGTTGAGTGCACACATTGACAACCGTTCTGTTAGATAGCTGCGTTTTGGATTTAGAAGCAGATATTTCCCTGTGCTTACTGCTGTTTCTTCCATATGCTGGTAATGGGCTGAAAACGCCTGTTTTGGGACTCTGCAGAGAAAGTGTTTGCAGACTGCTGAATCCACACACGGGTTTAACTCTGGAAGTTGAGTGCACACATTGACAACCGTTGTGTTAGATAGCTGCGTTTTGGATTTAGAAGCAGATATTTCCCTGTGCTTACTGCTGTTTCTTCCATATGCCGGTAATGGGCTGAAAACGCCTGTTTTGGGACTCTGCAGAGAAAGTGTTTGCAGACTGCTGAATCCACACACGGGTTTAACTCTGGAAGTTGAGTGCACACATTGACAACCGTTCTGTTAGATAGCTGCGTTTTGGATTTAGAAGCAGATATTTCCCTGTGCTTACTGCTGTTTCTTCCATATGCCGGTAATGGGCTGAAAACGCCTGTTTTGGGACTCTGCAGAGAAAGTGTTTGCAGACTGCTGAATCCACACACGGGTTTAACTCTGGAAGTTGAGTGCACACATTGACAACCGTTCTGTTAGATAGCTGCGTTTTGGATTTAGAAGCAGATATTTCCCTGTGCTTACTGCTGTTTCTTCCATATGCCGGTAATGGGCTGAAAACGCCTGTTTGGGGACTCTGCAGAGAAAGTGTTTGCAGACTGCTGAATCCACACACGGGTCTAACTCTGGAAGTTGAGTGCACACATTGACAACCTTTCTGTTAGATAGCTGCGTTTTGGATTTAGAAGCAGATATTTCCCTGTGCTTACTGCTGTTTCTTCCATATGCCGGTAATGGGCTGAAAACGCCTGTTTTGGGACTCTGCAGAGAAAGTGTTTGCAGACTGCTGAATCCACACACGGGTTTAACTCTGGAAGTTGAGTGCACACATTGACAACCGTTCTGTTAGATAGCTGCGTTTTGGATTTAGAAGCAGATATTTCCCTGTGCTTACTGCTGTTTCTTCCATATGCCGGTAATGGGCTGATAACGCCTGTTTTGGGACTCTGCAGAGAAAGTGTTTGCAGACTGCTGAATCCACACACGGGTTTATCTCTGGAAGTTGAGTGCACACATTGACAACCGTTCTGTTAGATAGCTGCGTTTTGGATTTAGAAGCAGATATTTCCCTGGGCTTACTGCTGTTTCTTCCATATGCCGGTAATGGGCTGAAAACGCCTGTTTTGGGACTCTGCAGAGAAAGTGTTTGCAGACTGCTGAATCCACACACGGGTTTAACTCTGGAAGTTGAGTGCACACATTGACAACCGTTCTGTTAGATAGCTGCGTTTTGGATTTAGAAGCAGATATTTCCCTGTGCTTACTGCTATTTCTTCCATATGCCGGTAATGGGCTGAAAACGCCTGTTTTGGGACTCTGCAGAGAAAGTGTTTGCAGACTGCTGAATCCACACACGGGTTTAACTCTGGAAGTTGAGTGCACACATTGACAACCGCTCTGTTATATAGTTGCGTTTTGGATTTAGAAGCAGATATTTCCCTGTGCTTACTGCTGTTTCTTCCATATGCCGGTAATGGGCTGAAAACGCCTGTTTTGGGACTCTGCAGAGAAAGTGTTTGCAGACTGCTGAATCCACACACGGGTTTAACTCTGGAAGTTTAGTGCACACATTGACAATCGTTCTGTTAGATAGCTGCGTTTTGGATTTAGAAGCAGATATTTCCCTGTGCTTACTGCTGTTTCTTCCATATGCCGGTAATGGGCTGAAAACGCCTGTTTTGGGACTCTGCAGAGAAAGTGTTTGCAGACTGCTGAATCCACACACGGGTTTAACTCTGGAAGTTGAGTGCACACACAGACAACTGTTCTGTTAGATAGCTGGGTTTTGGATTTAGAAGCTGATATTTCCCTGTGCTTACTGCTGTTTCTTCCATATGCCGGTAATGGGCTGAAAACGCTTGTTTTGGGACTCTGCAGAGAAAGTGTTTGCAGACTGCTGAATCCACACACGGGTTTTACTCTGGAAGTTGAGTGCACACATTGACAACCGTTCTGTTAGATAGCTGCGTTTTGGATTTAGAAGCAGATATTTCCCTGTGCTTACTGCTGTTTCTTCCATATGCCGGTAATGGGCTGAAAACGCCTGTTTTGGGACTCTGCAGAGAAAGTGTTTGCAGACTGCTGAATCCACACACGGGTTTAACTCTGGAAGTTGAGTGCACACATTGACAACCGTTCTGTTAGATAGCTGCGTTTTGGATTTAGAAGCAGATATTTCCCTGTGCTTACTGCTGTTTCTTCCATATGCCGGTAATGGGCTGAAAACGCCTGTTTTGGGACTCTGCAGAGAAAGTGTTTGCAGACTGCTGAATCCACACACGGGTTTAACTCTGGAAGTTGAGTGCACACATTGACAACCGCTCTGTTATATAGCTGCGTTTTGGATTTAGAAGCAGATATTTCCCTGTGCTTACTGCTGTTTCTTCCATATGCCGGTAATGGGCTGAAAACGCCTGTTTTGGGACTCTGCAGAGAAAGTGTTTGCAGACTGCTGAATCCACACACGGGTTTAACTCTGGAAGTTGAGTGCACACATTGACAACCGTTCTGTTAGATAGCTGCGTTTTGGATTTAGAAGCAGATATTTCCCTGTGCTTACTGCTGTTTCTTCCATATGCTGGTAATGGGCTGAAAACGCCTGTTTTGGGACTCTGCAGAGAAAGTGTTTGCAGACTGCTGAATCCACACACGGGTTTAACTCTGGAAGTTGAGTGCACACATTGACAACCGTTGTGTTAGATAGCTGCGTTTTGGATTTAGAAGCAGATATTTCCCTGTGCTTACTGCTGTTTCTTCCATATGCCGGTAATGGGCTGAAAACGCCTGTTTTGGGACTCTGCAGAGAAAGTGTTTGCAGACTGCTGAATCCACACACGGGTTTAACTCTGGAAGTTGAGTGCACACATTGACAACCGTTCTGTTAGATAGCTGCGTTTTGGATTTAGAAGCAGATATTTCCCTGTGCTTACTGCTGTTTCTTCCATATGCCGGTAATGGGCTGAAAACGCCTGTTTTAGGACTCTGCAGAGAAAGTGTTTGCAGACTGCTGAATCCACACACGGGTTTAACTCTGGAAGTTGAGTGCACACATTGACAACCGTTCTGTTAGATAGCTGCGTTTTGGATTTAGAAGCAGATATTTCCCTGTGCTTACTGCTGTTTCTTCCATATGCCGGTAATGGGCTGAAAACGCCTGTTTGGGGACTCTGCAGAGAAAGTGTTTGCAGACTGCTGAATCCACACACGGGTCTAACTCTGGAAGTTGAGTGCACACATTGACAACCTTTCTGTTAGATAGCTGCGTTTTGGATTTAGAAGCAGATATTTCCCTGTGCTTACTGCTGTTTCTTCCATATGCCGGTAATGGGCTGAAAACGCCTGTTTTGGGACTCTGCAGAGAAAGTGTTTGCAGACTGCTGAATCCACACACGGGTTTAACTCTGGAAGTTGAGTGCACACATTGACAACCGTTCTGTTAGATAGCTTCGTTTTGGATTTAGAAGCAGATATTTCCCTGTGCTTACTGCTGTTTCTTCCATATGCCGGTAATGGGCTGATAACGCCTGTTTTGGGACTCTGCAGAGAAAGTGTTTGCAGACTGCTGAATCCACACACGGGTTTATCTCTGGAAGTTGAGTGCACACATTGACAACCGTTCTGTTAGATAGCTGCGTTTTGGATTTAGAAGCAGATATTTCCCTGGGCTTACTGCTGTTTCTTCCATATGCCGGTAATGGGCTGAATACGCCTGTTTTGGGACTCTGCAGAGAAAGTGTTTGCAGACTGCTGAATCCACACACGGGTTTAACTCTGGAAGTTGAGTGCACACATTGACAACCGTTCTGTTAGATAGCTGCGTTTTGGATTTAGAAGCAGATATTTCCCTGTGCTTACTGCTATTTCTTCCATATGCCGGTAATGGGCTGAAAACGCCTGTTTTGGGACTCTGCAGAGAAAGTGTTTGCAGACTGCTGAATCCACACACGGGTTTAACTCTGGAAGTTGAGTGCACACATTGACAACCGCTCTGTTATATAGCTGCGTTTTGGATTTAGAAGCAGATATTTCCCTGTGCTTACTGCTGTTTCTTCCATATGCCGGTAATGGGCTGAAAACGCCTGTTTTGGGACTCTGCAGAGAAAGTGTTTGCAGACTGCTGAATCCACACACGGGTTTAACTCTGGAAGTTGAGTGCACACATTGACAACCGTTCTGTTAGATAGCTGCGTTTTGGATTTAGAAGCAGATATTTCCCTGTGCTTACTGCTGTTTCTTCCATATGCCGGTAATGGGCTGAAAACGCCTGTTTTGGGACTCTGCAGAGAAAGTGTTTGCAGACTGCTGAATCCACACACGGGTTTAACTCTGGAAGTTGAGTGCACACACTGACAACTGTTCTGTTAGATAGCTGCGTTTTGGATTTAGAAGCTGATATTTCCCTGTGCTTACTGCTGTTTCTTCCATATGCCGGTAATGGGCTGAAAACGCTTGTTTTGGGACTCTGCAGAGAAAGTGTTTGCAGACTGCTGAATCCACACACGGGTTTTACTCTGGAAGTTGAGTGCACACATTGACAACCGTTCTGTTAGATAGCTGCGTTTTGGATTTAGAAGCAGATATTGCCCTGTGCTTACTGCTGTTTCTTCCATATGCCGGTAATGGGCTGAAAACGCCTGTTTTGGGACTCTGCAGAGAAAGTGTTTGCAGACTGCTGAATCCACACACGGGTTTAACTCTGGAAGTTGAGTGCACACATTGACAACCGTTCTGTTAGATAGCTGCGTTTTGGATTTAGAAGCAGATATTTCCCTGTGCTTACTGCTGTTTCTTCCATATGCCGGTAATGGGCTGAAAACGCCTGTTTTGGGACTCTGCAGAGAAAGTGTTTGCAGACTGCTGAATCCACACACGGGTTTAACTCTGGAAGTTGAGTGCACACATTGACAACCGTTCTGTTAGATAGCTGCGTTTTGGATTTAGAAGCAGATATTTACCTGGTCTTACTGCTGTTTCTTCCATATGCCGGTAATGGGCTGAAAACGCCTGTTTTGGGACTCTGCAGTGAAAGTGTTTGCAGACTGCTGAATCCACACACGGGTTTAACTCTGGAAGTTGAGTGCACACATTGACAACCGTTCTGTTAGATAGCTGCGTTTTGGATTTAGAAGCAGATATTTCCCTGTGCTTAATGCTGTTTCTTCCATATGCCGGTAATGGGCTGAAAACGCCTGTTTTGGGACTCTGCAGAGAAAGTGTTTGCAGACTGCTGAATCCACACACGGGTTTAACTCTGGAAGTTGAGTGCACACATTGACAACCGTTCTGTTAGATAGCTGCGTTTTGGATTTAGAAGCAGATATTTCCCTGTGCTTACTGCTATTTCTTCCATATGCCGGTAATGGGCTGAAAACGCCTGTTTTGGGACTCTGCAGAGAAAGTGTTTGCAGACTGCTGAATCCACACACGGGTTTAACTGTGGAAGTTGAGTGCACACATTGACAACCGCTCTGTTATATAGCTGCGTTTTGGATTTAGAAGCAGATATTTCCCTGTGCTTACTGCTGTTTCTTCCATATGCCGGTAATGGGCTGAAAACGCCTGTTTTGGGACTCTGCAGAGAAAGTGTTTGCAGACTGCTGAATCCACACACGGGTTTTACTCTGGAAGTTGAGTGCACACATTGACAATCGTTCTGTTAGATAGCTGCGTTTTGGATTTAGAAGCAGATATTTCCCTGTGCTTACTGCTGTTTCTTCCATATGCCGGTAATGGGCTGAAAACGCCTGTTTTGGGACTCTGCAGAGAAAGTGTTCGCAGACTGCTGAATCCACACACGGGTTTAACTCTGGAAGTTGAGTGCACACACTGACAACTGTTCTGTTAGATAGCTGGGTTTTGGATTTAGAAGCTGATATTTCCCTGTGCTTACTGCTGTTTCTTCCATATGCCGGTAATGGGCTGAAAACGCTTGTTTTGGGACTCTGCAGAGAAAGTGTTTGCAGACTGCTGAATCCACACACGGGTTTTACTCTGGAAGTTGAGTGCACACATTGACAACCGTTCTGTTAGATAGATGCGTTTTGGATTTAGAAGCAGATATTTCCCTGTGCTTACTGCTGTTTCTTCCATATGCCGGTAATGGGCTGAAAACGCCTGTTTTGGGACTCTGCAGAGAAAGTGTTTGCAGACTGCTGAATCCACACACGGGTTTAACTCTGGAAGTTGAGTGCACACATTGACAACCGTTCTGTTAGATAGCTGCGTTTTGGATTTAGAAGCAGATATTTCCCTGTGCTTACTGCTGTTTCTTCCATATGCCGGTAATGGGCTGAAAACGCCTGTTTTGGGACTCTGCAGAGAAAGTGTTTGCAGACTGCTGAATCCACACACGGGTTTAACTCTGGAAGTTGAGTGCACACATTGACAACCGTTCTGTTAGATAGCTGCGTTTTGGATTTAGAAGCAGATATTTACCTGGTCTTACTGCTGTTTCTTCCATATGCCGGTAATGGGCTGAAAACGCCTGTTTTGGGACTCTGCAGTGAAAGTGTTTGCAGACTGCTGAATCCACACACGGGTTTAACTCTGGAAGTTGAGTGCACACATTGACAACCGTTCTGTTAGATAGCTGCGTTTTGGATTTAGAAGCAGATATTTCCCTGGTCTTACTGCTGTTTCTTCCATATGCCGGTAATGGGCTGAAAACGCCTGTTTTGGGACTCTGCAGAGAAAGTGTTTGCAGACTGCTGAATCCACACACGGGTTTAACTCTGGAAGTTGAGTGCACACATTGACAACCGTTCTGTTAGATAGCTGCGTTTTGGATTTAGAAGCAGATATTTCCCTGTGCTTACTGCTATTTCTTCCATATGCCGGTAATGGGCTGAAAACGCCTGTTTTGGGACTCTGCAGAGAAAGTGTTTGCAGACTGCTGAATCCACACACGGGTTTAACTCTGGAAGTTGAGTGCACACATTGACAACCGCTCTGTTATATAGCTGCGTTTTGGATTTAGAAGCAGATATTTCCCTGTGCTTACTGCTGTTTCTTCCATATGCCGGTAATGGGCTGAAAACGCCTGTTTTGGGACTCTGCAGAGAAAGTGTTTGCAGACTGCTGAATCCACACACGGGTTTAACTCTGGAAGTTGAGTGCACACATTGACAATCGTTCTGTTAGATAGCTGCGTTTTGGATTTAGAAGCAGATATTTCCCTGTGCTTACTGCTGTTTCTTCCATATGCCGGTAATGGGCTGAAAACGCCTGTTTTGGGACTCTGCAGAGAAAGTGTTTGCAGACTGCTGAATCCACACACGGGTTTAACTCTGGAAGTTGAGTGCACACACTGACAACTGTTCTGTTAGATAGCTGGGTTTTGGATTTAGAAGCTGATATTTCCCTGTGCTTACTGCTGTTTCTTCCATATGCCGGTAATGGGCTGAAAACGCTTGTTTTGGGACTCTGCAGAGAAAGTGTTTGCAGACTGCTGAATCCACACACGGGTTTAACTCTGGAAGTTGAGTGCACACATTGACAACCGTTCTGTTAGATAGCTGCGTTTTGGATTTAGAAGCAGATATTTCCCTGTGCTTACTGCTGTTTCTTCCATATGCCGGTAATGGGCTGAAAACGCCTGTTTTGGGACTCTGCAGAGAAAGTGTTTGCAGACTGCTGAATCCACACACGGGTTTAACTCTGGAAGTTGAGTGCACACATTGACAACCGTTCTGTTAGATAGCTGCGTTTTGGATTTAGAAGCAGATATTTCCCTGTGCTTACTGCTGTTTCTTCCATATGCCGGTAATGGGCTGAAAACGCCTGTTTTGGGACTCTGCAGAGAAAGTGTTTGCAGACTGCTGAATCCACACACGGGTTTAACTCTGGAAGTTGAGTGCACACACTGACAACTGTTCTGTTAGATAGCTGGGTTTTGGATTTAGAAGCTGATATTTCCCTGTGCTTACTGCTGTTTCTTCCATATGCCGGTAAAGGGCTGAAAACGCTTGTTTTGGGACTCTGCAGAGAAAGTGTTTGCAGACTGCTGAATCCACACACGGGTTTTACTCTGGAAGTTGAGTGCACACATTGACAACCGTTCTGTTAGATAGCTGCGTTTTGGATTTAGAAGCAGATATTTCCCTGTGCTTGCTGCTGTTTCTTCCATATGCCGGTAATGGGCTGAAAACGCCTGTTTTGGGACTCTGCAGAGAAAGTGTTTGCAGACTGCTGAATCCACACACGGGTTTAACTCTGGAAGTTGAGTGCACACATTGACAACCGTTCTGTTAGATAGCTGCGTTTTGGATTTAGAAGCAGATATTTCCCTGTGCTTACTGCTGCTTCTTCCCTATGCCGGTAATGGGCTGAAAACGCCTGTTTTGGGACTCTGCAGAGAAAGTGTTTGCAGACTGCTGAATCCACACACGGTTTTAACTCTGGAAGTTGAGTGCACACATTGACAACCGTTCTGTTAGATAGCTGCGTTTTGGATTTAGAAGCAGATATTTCCCTGGGCTTACTGCTGTTTCTTCCATATGCCGGTAATGGGCTGAAAACGCCTGTTTTGGGACTCTGCAGAGAAAGTGTTTGCACACTGCTGAATCCACACACGGGTTTAACTCTGGAAGTTGAGTGCACACATTGACAACCGTTCTGTTAGATAGCTGCGTTTTGGATTTAGAAGCAGATATTTCCCTGTGCTTACTGCTGTTTCTTCCCTATGCCGGTAATGGACTGAAAACGCCTGTTTTGGGACTCTACAGAGAAAGTCTCTGCAGACTGCTGAATCCACACACGGGTTTAACTCTGGAAGTTGAGTGCACACATTGACAACCGTTCTGTTAGATAGCTGCGTTTTGGATTTAGAAGCAGATATTTCCCTGTGCTTACTGCTGTTTCTTCCATATGCCGGTAATGGGCTGAAAACGCCTGTTTTGGGACTCTGCAGAGAAAGTCTCTGCAGACTGCTGAATCCACACACGGGTTTAACTCTGGAAGTTGAGTGCACACATTGACAACCGTTCTGTTAGATAGCTGCGTTTTGGATTTAGAATCAGATATTTCCCTGTGCTTAATGCTGTTTCTTCCATATGCCGGTAATGGGCTGAAAACGCCTGTTTTGGGACTCTGCAGAGAAAGTGTTTGAAGACTGCTGAATCCACACACGGGTTTAACTCTGGAAGTTGAGTGCACACATTGACAACCGTTCTGTTAGATAGCTGCGTTTTGGATTTAGAAGCAGATATTTCCCTGTGCTTACTGCTGTTTCTTCCATATGCCGGTAATGGGCTGAAAACGCCTGTTTTGGGACTCTGCAGAGAAAGTGTTTGCAGACTGCTGAATCCACACACGGGTTTAACTCTGGAAGTTGAGTGCACACATTGACAACCGTTCTGTTAGATAGCTGCGTTTTGGATTTAGAAGCAGATATTTCCCTGTGCTTACTGCTGTTTCTTCCATATGCCGGTAATGGGCTGAAAACGCCTGTTTTGGGACTCTGCAGAGAAAGTGTTTGCAGACTGCTGAATCCACACACGGGTTTAACTCTGGAAGTTGAGTGCACACATTGCCAACCGTTCTGTTAGATAGCTGCGTTTTGGATTTAGAAGCAGATATTTCCCTGTGCTTACTGCTGTTTCTTCCATATGCCGGTAATGGGCTGAAAACGCCTGTTTTGGGACTCTGCAGAGAAAGTGTTTGCAGACTGCTGAATCCACACACGGGTTTAACTCTGGAAGTTGAGTGCACACAGTGACAACCGTTCTGTTAGATAGCTGCGTTTTGGATTTAGAAGCAGATATTTCCCTGTGCTTACTGCTGATTCTTCCATATGCCGGTAATGGGCTGAAAACGCCTGTTTGGGGACTCTGCAGAGAAAGTGTTTGCAGACTGCTGAATCCACACACGGGTTTAACTCTGGAAGTTGAGTGCACACATTGACAACCGTTCTGTTAGATAGCTGCGTTTTGGATTTAGAAGCAGATATTGCCCTGTGCTTACTGCTGTTTCTTCCATATGCCGGTAATGGGCTGAAAACCTCTGTTTGGGGACTCTGCAGAGAAAGTGTTTGCAGACTGCTGAATCCACACACGGGTCTAACTCTGGAAGTTGAGTGCACACATTGACAACCTTTCTGTTAGATAGCTGCGTTTTGGATTTAGAAGCAGATATTTCCCTGTGCTTACTGCTGTTTCTTCCATATGCCGGTAATGGGCTGAAAACGCCTGTTTTGGGACTCTGCAGAGAAAGTGTTTGCAGACTGCTGAATCCACACACGGGTTTAACTCTGGAAGTTGAGTGCACACATTGACAACCGTTCTGTTAGATAGCTGCGTTTTGCATTTAGAAGCAGATATTTCCCTGTGCTTACTGCTGTTTCTTCCATATGCCGGTAATGGGCTGAAAACGCCTGTTTTGGGACTCTGCAGAGAAAGTGTTTGCAGACTGCTGAATCCACACACGGGTTTATCTCTGGAAGTTGAGTGCACACATTGACAACCGTTCTGTTAGATAGCTGCGTTTTGGATTTAGAAGCAGATATTTCCCTGGGCTTACTGCTGTTTCTTCCATATGCCGGTAATGGGCTGAAAACGCCTGTTTTGGGACTCTGCAGAGAAAGTGTTTGCAGACTGCTGAATCCACACACGGGTTTAACTCTGGAAGTTGAGTGCACACATTGACAACCGCTCTGTTATATAGCTGCGTTTTGGATTTAGAAGCAGATATTTCCCTGTGCTTACTGCTGTTTCTTCCATATGCCGGTAATGGGCTGAAAACGCCTGTTTTGGGACTCTGCAGAGAAAGTGTTTGCAGACTGCTGAATCCACACACGGGTTTAACTCTGGAAGTTGAGTGCACACATTGACAACCGTTCTGTTAGATAGCTGCGTTTTGGATTTAGAAGCAGATATTTCCCTGTGCTTACTGCTGTTTCTTCCATATGCCGGTAATGGGCTGAAAACGCCTGTTTTGGGACTCTGCAGAGAAAGTGTTTGCAGACTGCTGAATCCACACACGGGTTTAACTCTGGAAGTTGAGTGCACACACTGACAACTGTTCTGTTAGATAGCTGCGTTTTGGATTTAGAAGCTGATATTTCCCTGTGCTTACTGCTGTTTCTTCCATATGCCGGTAATGGGCTGAAAACGCCTGTTTGGGGACTCTGCAGAGAAAGTGTTTGCAGACTGCTGAATCCACACACGGGTCTAACTCTGGAAGTTGAGTGCACACATTGACAACCTTTCTGTTAGATAGCTGCGTTTTGGATTTAGAAGCAGATATTTCCCTGTGCTTACTGCTGTTTCTTCCATATGCCGGTAATGGGCTGAAAACGCCTGTTTTGGGACTCTGCAGAGAAAGTGTTTGCAGACTGCTGAATCCACACACGGGTTTAACTCTGGAAGTTGAGTGCACACATTGACAACCGTTCTGTTAGATAGCTGCGTTTTGGATTTAGAAGCAGATATTTCCCTGTGCTTACTGCTGTTTCTTCCATATGCCGGTAATGGGCTGAAAACGCCTGTTTTGGGACTCTGCAGAGAAAGTGTTTGCAGACTGCTGAATCCACACACGGGTTTATCTCTGGAAGTTGAGTGCACACATTGACAACCGTTCTGTTAGATAGCTGCGTTTTGGATTTAGAAGCAGATATTTCCCTGGGCTTACTGCTGTTTCTTCCATATGCCGGTAATGGGCTGAAAACGCCTGTTTTGGGACTCTGCAGAGAAAGTGTTTGCAGACTGCTGAATCCACACACGGGTTTAACTCTGGAAGTTGAGTGCACACATTGACAACCGCTCTGTTATATAGCTGCGTTTTGGATTTAGAAGCAGATATTTCCCTGTGCTTACTGCTGTTTCTTCCATATGCCGGTAATGGGCTGAAAACGCCTGTTTTGGGACTCTGCAGAGAAAGTGTTTGCAGACTGCTGAATCCACACACGGGTTTAACTCTGGAAGTTGAGTGCACACATTGACAACCGTTCTGTTAGATAGCTGCGTTTTGGATTTAGAAGCAGATATTTCCCTGTGCTTACTGCTGTTTCTTCCATATGCCGGTATTGGGCTGAAAACGCCTGTTTTGGGACTCTGCAGAGAAAGTGTTTGCAGACTGCTGAATCCACACACGGGTTTAACTCTGGAAGTTGAGTGCACACACTGACAACTGTTCTGTTAGATAGCTGCGTTTTGGATTTAGAAGCTGATATTTTCCTGTGCTTACTGCTGTTTCTTCCATATGCCGGTAATGGGCTGAAAACGCTTGTTTTGGGACTCTGCAGAGAAAGTGTTTGCAGACTGCTGAATCCACACACGGGTTTTACTCTGGAAGTTGAGTGCACACATTGACAACCGTTCTGTTAGATAGCTGCGTTTTGGATTTAGAAGCAGATATTTCCCTGTGCTTACTGCTGTTTCTTCCATATGCCGGTAATGGGCTGAAAACGCCTGTTTTGGGACTCTGCAGAGAAAGTGTTTGCAGACTGCTGAATCCACACACGGGTTTAACTCTGGAAGTTGAGTGCACACATTGACAACCGCTCTGTTAGATAGCTGCGTTTTGGATTTAGAAGCAGATATTTCCCTGTGCTTACTGCTGTTTCTTCCATATGCCGGTAATGGGCTGAAAACGCCTGTTTTGGGACTCTGCAGAGAAAGTGTTTGCAGACTGCTGAATCCACACACGGGTTTAACTCTGGAAGTTGAGTGCACACACTGACAACTGTTCTGTTAGATAGCTGCGTTTTGGATTTAGAAGCTGATATTTCCCTGTGCTTACTGCTGTTTCTTCCATATGCCGGTAATGGGCTGAAAACGCTTGTTTTGGGACTCTGCAGAGAAAGTGTTTGCAGACTGCTGAATCCACACACGGGTTTTACTCTGGAAGTTGAGTGCACACATTGACAACCGTTCTGTTAGATAGCTGCGTTTTGGATTTAGAAGCAGATATTTCCCTGTGCTTACTGCTGTTTCTTCCATATGCCGGTAATGGGCTGAAAACGCCTGTTTTGGGACTCTGCAGAGAAAGTGTTTGCAGACTGCTGAATCCACACACGGGTTTAACTCTGGAAGTTGAGTGCACACATTGACAACCGCTCTGTTAGATAGCTGCGTTTTGGATTTAGAAGCAGATATTTCCCTGTGCTTACTGCTGTTTCTTCCATATGCCGGTAATGGGCTGAAAACGCCTGTTTTGGGACTCTGCAGAGAAAGTGTTTGCAGACTGCTGAATCCACACACGGGTTTAACTCTGGAAGTTGAGTGCACACACTGACAACTGTTCTGTTAGATAGCTGCGTTTTGGATTTAGAAGCTGATATTTCCCTGTGCTTACTGCTGTTTCTTCCATATGCCGGTAATGGGCTGAAAACGCTTGTTTTGGGACTCTGCAGAGAAAGTGTTTGCAGACTGCTGAATCCACACACGGGTTTTACTCTGGAAGTTGAGTGCACACATTGCCAACCGTTCTGTTAGATAGCTGCGTTTTGGATTTAGAAGCAGATATTTCCCTGTGCTTACTGCTGTTTCTTCCATATGCCGGTAATGGGCTGAAAACGCCTGTTTTGGGACTCTGCAGAGAAAGTGTTTGCAGACTGCTGAATCCACACACGGGTTTAACTCTGGAAGTTGAGTGCACACATTGACAACCGCTCTGTTAGATAGCTGCGTTTTGGATTTAGAAGCAGATATTTCCCTGTGCTTACTGCTGTTTCTTCCATATGCCGGTAATGGGCTGAAAACGCCTGTTTTGGGACTCTGCAGAGAAAGTGTTTGCAGACTGCTGAATCCACACACGGGTTTAACTCTGGAACTTGAGTGCACACATTGACAACCGTTCTGTTAGATAGCTGCGTTTTGGATTTAGAAGCAGATATTTACCTGGTCTTACTGCTGTTTCTTCCATATGCCGGTAATGGGCTGAAAACGCCTGTTTTGGGACTCTGCAGAGAAAGTGTTTGCAGACTGCTGAATCCACACACGGGTTTAACTCTGGAAGTTGAGTGCACACATTGACAACCGTTCTGTTAGATAGCTGCGTTTTGGATTTAGAAGCAGATATTGCCCTGTGCTTACTGCTGTTTCTTCCATATGCCGGTAATGGGCTGAAAACGCCTGTTTGGGGACTCTGCAGAGAAAGTGTTTGCAGACTGCTGAATCCACACACGGGTCTAACTCTGGAAGTTGAGTGCACACATTGACAACTGTTCTGTTAGATAGCTGCGTTTTGGATTTAGAAGCAGATATTTCCCTGTGCTTACTGCTGTTTCTTCCATATGCCGGTAATGGGCTGAAAACGCCTGTTTTGGGACTCTGCAGAGAAAGTGTTTGCAGACTGCTGAATCCACACACGGGTTTAACTCTGGAAGTTGAGTGCACACATTGACAACCGTTCTGTTAGATAGCTGCGTTTTGGATTTAGAAGCAGATATTTCCCTGTGCTTACTGCTGTTTCTTCCATATGCCGGTAATGGGCTGATAACGCCTGTTTTGGGACTCTGCAGAGAAAGTGTTTGCAGACTGCTGAATCCACACACGGGTTTATCTCTGGAAGTTGAGTGCACACATTGACAACCGTTCTGTTAGATAGCTGCGTTTTGGATTGAGAAGCAGATATTTCCCTGGGCTTACTGCTGTTTCTTCCATATGCCGGTAATGGGCTGAAAACGCTTGTTTTGGGACTCTGCAGAGAAAGTGTTTGCAGACTGCTGAATCCACACACGGGTTTTACTCTGGAAGTTGAGTGCACACATTGACAACCGTTCTGTTAGATAGCTGCGTTTTGGATTTAGAAGCAGATATTTCCCTGTGCTTACTGCTGTTTCTTCCATATGCCGGTAATGGGCTGAAAACGCCTGTTTTGGGACTCTGCAGAGAATGTGTTTGCAGACTGCTGAATCCACACACGGGTTTAACTCTGGAACTTGAGTGCACACATTGACAACCGTTCTGTTAGATAGCTGCGTTTTGGATTTAGAAGCAGATATTTACCTGGTCTTACTGCTGTTTCTTCCATATGCCGGTAATGGGCTGATAACGCCTGTTTTGGGACTCTGCAGAGAAAGTGTTTGCAGACTGCTGAATCCACACACGGGTTTAACTCTGGAAGTTGAGTGCACACATTGACAACCGTTCTGTTAGATAGCTGCGTTTTGGATTTAGAAGCAGATATTGCCCTGTGCTTACTGCTGTTTCTTCCATATGCCGGTAATGGGCTGAAAACGCCTGTTTGGGGACTCTGCAGAGAAAGTGTTTGCAGACTGCTGAATCCACACACGGGTCTAACTCTGGAAGTTGAGTGCACACATTGACAACTGTTCTGTTAGATAGCTGCGTTTTGGATTTAGAAGCAGATATTTCCCTGTGCTTACTGCTGTTTCTTCCATATGCCGGTAATGGGCTGAAAACGCCTGTTTTGGGACTCTGCAGAGAAAGTGTTTGCAGACTGCTGAATCCACACACGGGTTTAACTCTGGAAGTTGAGTGCACACATTGACAACCGTTCTGTTAGATAGCTGCGTTTTGGATTTAGAAGCAGATATTTCCCTGTGCTTACTGCTGTTTCTTCCATATGCCGGTAATGGGCTGATAACGCCTGTTTTGGGACTCTGCAGAGAAAGTGTTTGCAGACTGCTGAATCCACACACGGGTTTATCTCTGGAAGTTGAGTGCACACATTGACAACCGTTCTGTTAGATAGCTGCGTTTTGGATTGAGAAGCAGGTATTTCCCTGGGCTTACTGCTGTTTCTTCCATATGCCGGTAATGGGCTGAAAACGCTTGTTTTGGGACTCTGCAGAGAAAGTGTTTGCAGACTGCTGAATCCACACACGGGTTTTACTCTGGAAGTTGAGTGCACACATTGACAACCGTTCTGTTAGATAGCTGCGTTTTGGATTTAGAAGCAGATATTTCCCTGTGCTTACTGCTGTTTCTTCCATATGCCGGTAATGGGCTGAAAACGCCTGTTTTGGGACTCTGCAGAGAAAGTGTTTGCAGACTGCTGAATCCACACACGGGTTTAACTCTGGAAGTTGAGTGCACACATTGACAACCGCTCTGTTAGATAGCTGCGTTTTGGATTTAGAAGCAGATATTTCCCTGTGCTTACTGCTGTTTCTTCCATATGCCGGTAATGGGCTGAAAACGCCTGTTTTGGGACTCTGCAGAGAAAGTGTTTGCAGACTGCTGAATCCACACACGGGTTTAACTCTGGAACTTGAGTGCACACATTGACAACCGTTCTGTTAGATAGCTGCGTTTTGGATTTAGAAGCAGATATTTACCTGGTCTTACTGCTGTTTCTTCCATATGCCGGTAATGGGCTGAAAACGCCTGTTTTGGGACTCTGCAGAGAAAGTGTTTGCAGACTGCTGAATCCACACACGGGTTTAACTCTGGAAGTTGAGTGCACACATTGACAACCGTTCTGTTAGATAGCTGCGTTTTGGATTTAGAAGCAGATATTGCCCTGTGCTTACTGCTGTTTCTTCCATATGCCGGTAATGGGCTGAAAACGCCTGTTTGGGGACTCTGCAGAGAAAGTGTTTGCAGACTGCTGAATCCACACACGGGTCTAACTCTGGAAGTTGAGTGCACACATTGACAACTGTTCTGTTAGATAGCTGCGTTTTGGATTTAGAAGCAGATATTTCCCTGTGCTTACTGCTGTTTCTTCCATATGCCGGTAATGGGCTGAAAACGCCTGTTTTGGGACTCTGCAGAGAAAGTGTTTGCAGACTGCTGAATCCACACACGGGTTTAACTCTGGAAGTTGAGTGCACACATTGACAACCGTTCTGTTAGATAGCTGCGTTTTGCATTTAGAAGCAGATATTTCCCTGTGCTTACTGCTGTTTCTTCCATATGCCGGTAATGGGCTGAAAACGCCTGTTTTGGGACTCTGCAGAGAAAGTGTTTGCAGACTGCTGAATCCACACACGGGTTTATCTCTGGAAGTTGAGTGCACACATTGACAACCGTTCTGTTAGATAGCTGCGTTTTGGATTTAGAAGCAGATATTTCCCTGTGCTTACTGCTGTTTCTTCCATATGCCGGTAATGGGCTGAAAACGCCTGTTTTGGGACTCTGCAGAGAAAGTGTTTGCAGACTGCTGAATCCACACACGGGTTTAACTCTGGAAGTTGAGTGCACACATTGACAACCGCTCTGTTATATAGCTGCGTTTTGGATTTAGAAGCAGATATTTCCCTGTGCTTACTGCTGTTTCTTCCATATGCCGGTAATGGGCTGAAAACGCCTGTTTTGGGACTCTGCAGAGAAAGTGTTTGCAGACTGCTGAATCCACACACGGGTTTAACTCTGGAAGTTGAGTGCACACATTGACAACCGTTCTGTTAGATAGCTGCGTTTTGGATTTAGAAGCAGATATTTCCCTGTGCTTACTGCTGTTTCTTCCATATGCCGGTAATGGGCTGAAAACGCCTGTTTTGGGACTCTGCAGAGAAAGTGTTTGCAGACTGCTGAATCCACACACGGGTTTAACTCTGGAAGTTGAGTGCACACACTGACAACTGTTCTGTTAGATAGCTGCGTTTTGGATTTAGAAGCTGATATTTCCCTGTGCTTACTGCTGTTTCTTCCATATGCCGGTAATGGGCTGAAAACGCCTGTTTGGGGACTCTGCAGAGAAAGTGTTTGCAGACTGCTGAATCCACACACGGGTCTAACTCTGGAAGTTGAGTGCACACATTGACAACCTTTCTGTTAGATAGCTGCGTTTTGGATTTAGAAGCAGATATTTCCCTGTGCTTACTGCTGTTTCTTCCATATGCCGGTAATGGGCTGATAACGCCTGTTTTGGGACTCTGCAGAGAAAGTGTTTGCAGACTGCTGAATCCACACACGGGTTTATCTCTGGAAGTTGAGTGCACACATTGACAACCGTTCTGTTAGATAGCTGCGTTTTGGATTGAGAAGCAGATATTTCCCTGGGCTTACTGCTGTTTCTTCCATATGCCGGTAATGGGCTGAAAACGCCTGTTTTGGGACTCTGCAGAGAAAGTGTTTGCAGACTGCTGAATCCACACACGGGTTTAACTCTGGAAGTTGAGTGCACACATTGACAACCGTTCTGTTAGATAGCTGCGTTTTGGATTTAGAAGCAGATATTTCCCTGTGCTTACTGCTGTTTCTTCCATATGCCGGTAATGGGCTGAAAACGCCTGTTTTGGGACTCTGCAGAGAAAGTGTTTGCAGACTGCTGAATCCACACACGGGTTTAACTCTGGAAGTTGAGTGCACACATTGACAACCGTTCTGTTAGATAGCTGCGTTTTGGATTTAGAAGCAGATATTTCCCTGTGCTTACTGCTGTTTCTTCCATATGCCGGTAATGGGCTGAAAACGCCTGTTTTGGGACTCTGCAGAGAAAGTGTTTGCAGACTGCTGAATCCACACACGGGTTTAACTCTGGAAGTTGAGTGCACACATTGACAACCGTTCTGTTAGATAGCTGCGTTTTGGATTTAGAAGCAGATATTTCCCTGTGCTTACTGCTGTTTCTTCCATATGCCGGTAATGGGCTGAAAACGCCTGTTTTGGGACTCTGCAGAGAAAGTGTTTGCAGACTGCTGAATCCACACACGGGTTTAACTCTGGAAGTTGAGTGCACACATTGACAACCGTTCTGTTAGATAGCTGCGTTTTGGATTTAGAAGCAGATATTTCCCTGTGCTTACTGCTGTTTCTTCCATATGCCGGTAATGGGCTGAAAACGCCTGTTTGGGGACTCTGCAGAGAAAGTGTTTGCAGACTGCTGAATCCACACACGGGTTTAACTCTGGAAGTTGAGTGCACACATTGACAACCGTTCTGTTAGATAGCTGCGTTTTGGATTTAGAAGCAGATATTGCCCTGTGCTTACTGCTGTTTCTTCCATATGCCGGTAATGGGCTGAAAACGCCTGTTTGGGGACTCTGTAGAGAAAGTGTTTGCAGACTGCTGAATCCACACACGGGTCTAACTCTGGAAGTTGAGTGCACACATTGACAACCTTTCTGTTAGATAGCTGCGTTTTGGATTTAGAAGCAGATATTTCCCTGTGCTTACTGCTGTTTCTTCCATATGCCGGTAATGGGCTGAAAACGCCTGTTTTGGGACTCTGCAGAGAAAGTGTTTGCAGACTGCTGAATCCACACACGGGTTTAACTCTGGAAGTTGAGTGCACACATTGACAACCGTTCTGTTAGATAGCTGCGTTTTGGATTTAGAAGCAGATATTTCCCTGTGCTTACTGCTGTTTCTTCCATATGCCGGTAATGGGCTGATAACGCCTGTTTTGGGACTCTGCAGAGAAAGTGTTTGCAGACTGCTGAATCCACACACGGGTTTATCTCTGGAAGTTGAGTGCACACATTGACAACCGTTCTGTTAGATAGCTGCGTTTTGGATTTAGAAGTAGATATTTCCCTGGGCTTACTGCTGTTTCTTCCATATGCCGGTAATGGGCTGAAAACGCCTGTTTTGGGACTCTGCAGAGAAAGTGTTTGCAGACTGCTGAATCCACACACGGGTTTAACTCTGGAAGTTGAGTGCACACATTGACAACCGTTCTGTTAGATAGCTGCGTTTTGGATTTAGAAGCAGATATTTCCTTGTGCTTACTGCTGTTTCTTCCATATGCCGGTAATGGGCTGAAAACGCCTGTTTTGGGACTCTGCAGATAAAGTGTTTGCAGACTGCTGAATCCACACACGGGTTTAACTCTGGAAGTTGAGTGCACACATTGACAACCGCTCTGTTATATAGCTGCGTTTTGGATTTAGAAGCAGATATTTCCCTGTGCTTACTGCTGTTTCTTCCTTATGCCGGTAATGGGCTGAAAACGCCTGTTTTGGGACTCTGCAGAGAAAGTGTTTGCAGACTGCTGAATCCACACACGGGTTTAACTCTGGAAGTTGAGTGCACACATTGACAATCGTTCTGTTAGATAGCTGCGTTTTGGATTTAGAAGCAGATATTTCCCTGTGCTTACTGCTGTTTCTTCCATATGCCGGTAATGGGCTGAAAACGCCTGTTTTGGGACTCTGCAGAGAAAGTGTTTGCAGACTGCTGAATCCACACACGGGTTTAACTCTGGAAGTTGAGTGCACACACTGACAACTGTTCTGTTAGATAGCTGCGTTTTGGATTTAGAAGCTGATATTTCCCTGTGCTTACTGCTGTTTCTTCCATATGCCGGTAATGGGCTGAAAACGCTTGTTTTGGGACTCTGCAGAGAAAGTGTTTGCAGACTGCTGAATCCACACACGGGTTTTACTCTGGAAGTTGAGTGCACACATTGACAACCGTTCTGTTAGATAGCTGCGTTTTGGATTTAGAAGCAGATATTTCCCTGTGCTTACTGCTGTTTCTTCCATATGCCGGTAATGGGCTGAAAACGCCTGTTTTGGGACTCTGCAGAGAAAGTGTTTGCAGACTGCTGAATCCACACACGGGTTTAACTCTGGAAGTTGAGTGCACACATTGACAACCGCTCTGTTAGATAGCTGCGTTTTGGATTTAGAAGCAGATATTTCCCTGTGCTTACTGCTGTTTCTTCCATATGCCGGTAATGGGCTGAAAACGCCTGTTTTGGGACTCTGCAGAGAAAGTGTTTGCAGACTGCTGAATCCACACACGGGTTTAACTCTGGAAGTTGAGTGCACACATTGACAACCGTTCTGTTAGATAGCTGCGTTTTGGATTTAGAAGCAGATATTTACCTGGGCTTACTGCTGTTTCTTCCATATGCCGGTAATGGGCTGAAAACGCCTGTTTTGGGACTCTGCAGAGAAAGTGTTTGCAGACTGCTGAATCCACACACGGTTTTAACTCTGGAAGTTGAGTGCACACATTGACAACCGTTCTGTTAGATAGCTGCGTTTTGGATTTAGAAGCAGATATTTCCCTGTGCTTACTGCTGTTTCTTCCATATGCCGGTAATGGGCTGAAAACGCCTGTTTTGGGACTCTGCAGAGAAAGTGTTTGCAGACTGCTGAATCCACACACGGGTTTAACTCTGGAAGTTGAGTGCACACATTGACAACCGTTCTGTTAGATAGCTGCGTTTTGGATTTAGAAGCAGATATTTCCCTGTGCTTACTGCTGTTTCTTCCATATGCCGGTAATGGGCTGAAAACGCCTGTTTTGGGACTCTGCAGAGAAAGTGTTTGCAGACTGCTGAATCCACACACGGGTTTAACTCTGGAAGTTGAGTGCACACATTGACAACCGTTGTGTTAGATAGCTGCGTTTTGTATTTAGAAGCAGATATTTCCCTGTGCTTACTGCTGTTTCTTCCATATGCCGGTAATGGGCTGAAAACGCCTGTTTTGGGACTCTGCAGAGAAAGTGTTTGCAGACTGCTGAATCCACACACGGGTTTAACTCTGGAAGTTGAGTGCACACATTGACAACCGTTCTGTTAGATAGCTGCGTTTTGGATTTAGAAGCAGATATTTCCCTGTGCTTACTGCTGATTCTTCCATATGCCGGTAATGGGCTGAAAACGCCTGTTTGGGGACTCTGCAGAGAAAGTGTTTGCAGACTGCTGAATCCACACACGGGTTTAACTCTGGAAGTTGAGTGCACACATTGACAACCGTTCTGTTAGATAGCTGCGTTTTGGATTTAGAAGCAGATATTGCCCTGTGCTTACTGCTGTTTCTTCCATATGCCGGTAATGGGCTGAAAACGTCTGTTTGGGGACTCTGCAGAGAAAGTGTTTGCAGACTGCTGAATCCACACACGGGTCTAACTCTGGAAGTTGAGTGCACACATTGACAACCTTTCTGTTAGATAGCTGCGTTTTGGATTTAGAAGCAGATATTTCCCTGTGCTTACTGCTGTTTCTTCCATATGCCGGTAATGGGCTGAAAACGCCTGTTTTGGGACTCTGCAGAGAAAGTGTTTGCAGACTGCTGAATCCACACACGGGTTTAACTCTGGAAGTTGAGTGCACACATTGACAACCGTTCTGTTAGATAGCTGCATTTTGGATTTAGAAGCAGATATTTCCCTGGGCTTACTGCTGTTTCTTCCATATGCCGGTAATGGGCTGAAAACGCCTGTTTTGGGACTCTGCAGAGAAAGTGTTTGCAGACTGCTGAATCCACACACGGGTTTAACTCTGGAAGTTGAGTGCACACATTGACAACCGTTCTGTTAGATAGCTGCGTTTTGGATTTAGAAGCAGATATTTCCCTGTGCTTACTGCTGTTTCTTCCATATGCCGGTAATGGGCTGAAAACGCCTGTTTTGGGACTCTGCAGAGAAAGTGTTTGCAGACTGCTGAATCCACACACGGGTTTAACTCTGGAAGTTGAGTGCACACATTGACAACCGCTCTGTTATATAGCTGCGTTTTGGATTTAGAAGCAGATATTTCCCTGTGCTTACTGCTGTTTCTTCCATATGCCGGTAATGGGCTGAAAACGCCTGTTTTGGGACTCTGCAGAGAAAGTGTTTGCAGACTGCTGAATCCACACACGGGTTTAACTCTGGAAGTTGAGTGCACACATTGACAACCGTTCTGTTAGATAGCTGCGTTTTGGATTTAGAAGCAGATATTTCCCTGTGCTTACTGCTGTTTCTTCCATATGCTGGTAATGGGCTGAAAACGCCTGTTTTGGGACTCTGCAGAGAAAGTGTTTGCAGACTGCTGAATCCACACACGGGTTTAACTCTGGAAGTTGAGTGCACACATTGACAACCGTTGTGTTAGATAGCTGCGTTTTGGATTTAGAAGCAGATATTTCCCTGTGCTTACTGCTGTTTCTTCCATATGCCGGTAATGGGCTGAAAACGCCTGTTTTGGGACTCTGCAGAGAAAGTGTTTGCAGACTGCTGAATCCACACACGGGTTTAACTCTGGAAGTTGAGTGCACACATTGACAACCGTTCTGTTAGATAGCTGCGTTTTGGATTTAGAAGCAGATATTTCCCTGTGCTTACTGCTGTTTCTTCCATATGCCGGTAATGGGCTGAAAACGCCTGTTTTGGGACTCTGCAGAGAAAGTGTTTGCAGACTGCTGAATCCACACACGGGTTTAACTCTGGAAGTTGAGTGCACACATTGACAACCGTTCTGTTAGATAGCTGCGTTTTGGATTTAGAAGCAGATATTTCCCTGTGCTTACTGCTGTTTCTTCCATATGCCGGTAATGGGCTGAAAACGCCTGTTTGGGGACTCTGCAGAGAAAGTGTTTGCAGACTGCTGAATCCACACACGGGTCTAACTCTGGAAGTTGAGTGCACACATTGACAACCTTTCTGTTAGATAGCTGCGTTTTGGATTTAGAAGCAGATATTTCCCTGTGCTTACTGCTGTTTCTTCCATATGCCGGTAATGGGCTGAAAACGCCTGTTTTGGGACTCTGCAGAGAAAGTGTTTGCAGACTGCTGAATCCACACACGGGTTTAACTCTGGAAGTTGAGTGCACACATTGCCAACCGTTCTGTTAGATAGCTGCGTTTTGGATTTAGAAGCAGATATTTCCCTGTGCTTACTGCTGTTTCTTCCATATGCCGGTAATGGGCTGAAAACGCCTGTTTTGGGACTCTGCAGAGAAAGTGTTTGCAGACTGCTGAATCCACACACGGGTTTAACTCTGGAAGTTGAGTGCACACATTGACAACCGTTCTGTTAGATAGCTGCGTTTTGGATTTAGAAGCAGATATTTCCCTGTGCTTACTGCTGATTCTTCCATATGCCGGTAATGGGCTGAAAACGCCTGTTTGGGGACTCTGCAGAGAAAGTGTTTGCAGACTGCTGAATCCACACACGGGTTTAACTCTGGAAGTTGAGTGCACACATTGACAACCGTTCTGTTAGATAGCTGCGTTTTGGATTTAGAAGCAGATATTGCCCTGTGCTTACTGCTGTTTCTTCCATATGCCGGTAATGGGCTGAAAACGTCTGTTTGGGGACTCTGCAGAGAAAGTGTTTGCAGACTGCTGAATCCACACACGGGTCTAACTCTGGAAGTTGAGTGCACACATTGACAACCTTTCTGTTAGATAGCTGCGTTTTGGATTTAGAAGCAGATATTTCCCTGTGCTTACTGCTGTTTCTTCCATATGCCGGTAATGGGCTGAAAACGCCTGTTTTGGGACTCTGCAGAGAAAGTGTTTGCAGACTGCTGAATCCACACACGGGTTTATCTCTGGAAGTTGAGTGCATACATTGACAACCGTTCTGTTAGATAGCTGCATTTTGGATTTAGAAGCAGATATTTCCCTGGGCTTACTGCTGTTTCTTCCATATGCCGGTAATGGGCTGAAAACGCCTGTTTTGGGACTCTGCAGAGAAAGTGTTTGCAGACTGCTGAATCCACACACGGGTTTAACTCTGGAAGTTGAGTGCACACATTGACAACCGTTCTGTTAGATAGCTGCGTTTTGGATTTAGAAGCAGATATTTCCCCTGTGCTTACTGCTGTTTCTTCCATATGCCGGTAATGGGCTGAAAACGCCTGTTTTGGGACTCTGCAGAGAAAGTCTCTGCAGACTGCTGAATCCACACACGGGTTTAACTCTGGAAGTTGAGTGCACACATTGACAACCGCTCTGTTATATAGCTGCGTTTTGGATTTAGAAGCAGATATTTCCCTGTGCTTACTGCTGTTTCTTCCATATGCCGGTAATGGGCTGAAAACGCCTGTTTTGGGACTCTGCAGAGAAAGTGTTTGCAGACTGCTGAATCCACACACGGGTTTAACTCTGGAAGTTGAGTGCACACATTGACAATCGTTCTGTTAGATAGCTGCGTTTTGGATTTAGAAGCAGATATTTCCCTGTGCTTACTGCTGTTTCTTCCATATGCCGGTAATGGGCTGAAAACGCCTGTTTTGGGACTCTGCAGAGAAAGTGTTTGCAGACTGCTGAATCCACACACGGGTTTAACTCTGGAAGTTGAGTGCACACATTGACAACCGTTCTGTTAGATAGCTGCATTTTGGATTTAGAAGCAGATATTTCCCTGGGCTTACTGCTGTTTCTTCCATATGCCGGTAATGGGCTGAAAACGCCTGTTTTGGGACTCTGCAGAGAAAGTGTTTGCAGACTGCTGAATCCACACACGGGTTTAACTCTGGAAGTTGAGTGCACACATTGACAACCGTTCTGTTAGATAGCTGCGTTTTGGATTTAGAAGCAGATATTTCCCTGTGCTTACTGCTGTTTCTTCCATATGCCGGTAATGGGCTGAAAACGCCTGTTTTGGGACTCTGCAGAGAAAGTGTTTGCAGACTGCTGAATCCACACACGGGTTTAACTCTGGAAGTTGAGTGCACACATTGACAACCGCTCTGTTATATAGCTGCGTTTTGGATTTAGAAGCAGATATTTCCCTGTGCTTACTGCTGTTTCTTCCATATGCCGGTAATGGGCTGAAAACGCCTGTTTTGGGACTCTGCAGAGAAAGTGTTTGCAGACTGCTGAATCCACACACGGGTTTAACTCTGGAAGTTGAGTGCACACATTGACAACCGTTCTGTTAGATAGCTGCGTTTTGGATTTAGAAGCAGATATTTCCCTGTGCTTACTGCTGTTTCTTCCATATGCTGGTAATGGGCTGAAAACGCCTGTTTTGGGACTCTGCAGAGAAAGTGTTTGCAGACTGCTGAATCCACACACGGGTTTAACTCTGGAAGTTGAGTGCACACATTGACAACCGTTGTGTTAGATAGCTGCGTTTTGGATTTAGAAGCAGATATTTCCCTGTGCTTACTGCTGTTTCTTCCATATGCCGGTAATGGGCTGAAAACGCCTGTTTTGGGACTCTGCAGAGAAAGTGTTTGCAGACTGCTGAATCCACACACGGGTTTAACTCTGGAAGTTGAGTGCACACATTGACAACCGTTCTGTTAGATAGCTGCGTTTTGGATTTAGAAGCAGATATTTCCCTGTGCTTACTGCTGTTTCTTCCATATGCCGGTAATGGGCTGAAAACGCCTGTTTTGGGACTCTGCAGAGAAAGTGTTTGCAGACTGCTGAATCCACACACGGGTTTAACTCTGGAAGTTGAGTGCACACATTGACAACCGTTCTGTTAGATAGCTGCGTTTTGGATTTAGAAGCAGATATTTCCCTGTGCTTACTGCTGTTTCTTCCATATGCCGGTAATGGGCTGAAAACGCCTGTTTGGGGACTCTGCAGAGAAAGTGTTTGCAGACTGCTGAATCCACACACGGGTCTAACTCTGGAAGTTGAGTGCACACATTGACAACCTTTCTGTTAGATAGCTGCGTTTTGGATTTAGAAGCAGATATTTCCCTGTGCTTACTGCTGTTTCTTCCATATGCCGGTAATGGGCTGAAAACGCCTGTTTTGGGACTCTGCAGAGAAAGTGTTTGCAGACTGCTGAATCCACACACGGGTTTAACTCTGGAAGTTGAGTGCACACATTGCCAACCGTTCTGTTAGATAGCTGCGTTTTGGATTTAGAAGCAGATATTTCCCTGTGCTTACTGCTGTTTCTTCCATATGCCGGTAATGGGCTGAAAACGCCTGTTTTGGGACTCTGCAGAGAAAGTGTTTGCAGACTGCTGAATCCACACACGGGTTTAACTCTGGAAGGTTGAGTGCACACATTGACAACCGTTTCTGTTAGATAGCTGCGTTTTGGATTTAGAAGCAGATATTTCCCTGTGCTTACTGCTGATTCTTCCAATATGCCGGTAATGGGCTGAAAACGCCTGTTTGGGGACTCTGCAGAGAAAGTGTTTGCAGACTGCTGAATCCACACACGGGTTTAACTCTGGAAGTTGAGTGCAACACATTGACAACCGTTCTGTTAGATAGCTGCGTTTTGGATTTTAGAAGCAGATATTGCCCTGTGCTTACTGCTGTTTCTTCCATATGCCGGGTAATGGGCTGAAAACGTCTGTTTGGGGACTCTGCAGAGAAAGTGTTTGCAGACTGCTGAATCCACACACGGGTCTAACTCTGGAAGTTGAGTGCACACATTGACAACCTTTCTGTTAGATAGCTGCGTTTTGGATTTAGAAGCAGATATTTCCCTGTGCTTACTGCTGTTTCTTCCATATGCCGGTAATGGGCTGAAAACGCCTGTTTTGGGACTCTGCAGAGAAAGTGTTTGCAGACTGCTGAATCCACACACGGGTTTATCTCTGGAAGTTGAGTGCATACATTGACAACCGTTCTGTTAGATAGCTGCATTTTGGATTTAGAAGCAGATATTTCCCTGGGCTTACTGCTGTTTCTTCCATATGCCGGTAATGGGCTGAAAACGCCTGTTTTGGGACTCTGCAGAGAAAGTGTTTGCAGACTGCTGAATCCACACACGGGTTTTAACTCTGGAAGTTGAGTGCACACATTGACAACCGTTCTGTTAGATAGCTGCGTTTTGGATTTAGAAGCAGATATTTCCCTGTGCTTACTGCTGTTTCTTCCATATGCCGGTAATGGGCTGAAAACGCCTGTTTTGGGACTCTGCAGAGAAAGTCTCTGCAGACTGCTGAATCCACACACGGGTTTTAACTCTGGAAGTTGAGTGCACACATTGACAACCGCTCTGTTATATAGCTGCGTTTTGGATTTAGAAGCAGATATTTCCCTGTGCTTACTGCTGTTTCTTCCATATGCCGGTAATGGGCTGAAAAACGCCTGTTTTGGGACTCTGCAGAGAAAGTGTTTGCAGACTGCTGAATCCACACACGGGGTTTAACTCTGGAAGTTGAGTGCACACATTGACAATCGTTCTGTTAGATAGCTGCGTTTTGGATTTAGAAGCAGGATATTTCCCTGTGCTTACTGCTGTTTCTTCCATATGCCGGTAATGGGCTGAAAACGCCTGTTTTGGGACTCTGCAGAGAAAGTGTTTGCAGACTGCTGAATCCACACACGGGTTTAACTCTGGAAGTTGAGTGCACACACTGACAACTGTTCTGTTAGATAGCTGCGTTTCGATTTAGAAGCTGATATTTCCCTGTGCTTACTGCTGTTTCTTCCATATGCCGGTAATGGGCTGAAAACGCTTGTTTTGGGACTCTGCAGAGAAAGTGTTTGCAGACTGCTGAATCCACACACGGGTTTAACTCTGGAAGTTGAGTGCACACATTGACAACCGTTCTGTTAGATAGCTGCGTTTTGGATTTTAGAAGCAGATATTTCCCTGTGCTTACTGCTGTTTCTTCCATATGCCGGTAATGGGCTGAAAACGCCTGTTTTGGGACTCTGCAGAGAAAGTGTTTGCAGACTGCTGAATCCACACACGGGTTTAACTCTGGAAGTTGAGTGCACACATTGACAACCGTTCTGTTAGATAGCTGCGTTTTGGATTTAGAAGCAGATATTTCCCTGTGCTTACTGCTGTTTTCTTCCATATGCCGGTAATGGGCTGAAAACGCCTGTTTTGGGACTCTGCAGAGAAAGTGTTTGCAGACTGCTGAATCCACACACGGGTTTAACTCTGGAAGTTGAGTGCACACATTGCCAACCGTTCTGTTAGATAGCTGCGTTTTGGATTTAGAAGCAGATATTTCCCTGTGCTTACTGCTGTTTCTTCCATATGCCGGTAATGGGCTGAAAACGCCTGTTTTGGGACTCTGCAGAGAAAGTGTTTGCAGACTGCTGAATCCACACACGGGTTTAACTCTGAAGTTGAGTGCACACATTGACAACCGTTCTGTTAGATAGCTGCGTTTTGGATTTAGAAGCAGATATTTCCCTGGGCTTACTGCTGTTTCTTCCATATGCCGGTAAAGGGCTGAAAACGCCTGTTTGGGGGACTCTGCAGAGAAAGTGTTTGCAGACTGCTGAATCCACACACGGGTTTAACTCTGGAAGTTGAGTGCACACATTGACAACCGTTCTGTTAGATAGCTGCGTTTTGGATTTAGAAGCAGATATTGCCCTGTGCTTACTGCTGTTTCTTCCATATGCCGGTAATGGGCTGAAAACGCCTGTTTGGGGACTCTGCAGAGAAAGTGTTTGCAGACTGCTGAATCCACACACGGGGTCTAACTCTGGAAGTTGAGTGCACACATTGACAACCTTTCTGTTAGATAGCTGCGTTTTGGATTTAGAAGCAGATATTTCCCTGTGCTTACTGCTGTTTCTTCCATATGCCGGTAATGGGCTGAAAACGCCTGTTTTGGGGACTCTGCAGAGAAAGTGTTTGCAGACTGCTGAATCCACACACGGGTTTAACTCTGGAAGTTGAGTGCACACATTGCCAACCGTTCTGTTAGATAGCTGCGTTTTGGATTTAGAAGCAGATATTTCCCTGTGCTTACTGCTGTTTCTTCCATATGCCGGTAATGGGCTGAAAACGCCTGTTTTGGGACTCTGCAGAGAAAGTGTTTGCAGACTGCTGAATCCACACACGGGTTTAACTCTGGAAGTTGAGTGCACACATTGACAACCGTTCTGTTAGATCGCTGCGTTTTGGATTTAGAAGCAGATATTTCCCTGGGCTTTACTGCTGTTTTCTTCCATATGCCGGTAAAGGGCTGAAAACGCCTGTTTGGGGACTCTGCAGAGAAAGTGTTTGCAGACTGCTGAATCCACACACGGGTTTAACTCTGGAAGTTGAGTGCACACATTGACAACCGTTCTGTTAGATAGCTGCGTTTTGGATTTAGAAGCAGATATTGCCCTGTGCTTACTGCTGTTTCTTCCATATGCCGGTAATGGGCTGAAAACGCCTGTTTGGGGACTCTGCAGAGAAAGTGTTTGCAGACTGCTGAATCCACACACGGGTCTAACTCTGGAAGTTGAGTGCACACATTGACAACCTTTCTGTTAGATAGCTGCGTTTTGGATTTAGAAGCAGATATTTCCCTGTGCTTACTGCTGTTTCTTCCATATGCCGGTAATGGGCTGAAAACGCCTGTTTTGGGACTCTGCAGAGAAAGTGTTTGCAGACTGCTGAATCCACACACGGGTTTAACTCTGGAAGTTGAGTGCACACATTGACAACCGTTCTGTTAGATAGCTGCGTTTTGGATTTAGAAGCAGATATTGCCCTGTGCTTACTGCTGTTTCTTCCATATGCCGGTAATGGGCTGAAAACGCCTGTTTGGGGACTCTGCAGAGAAAGTGTTTGCAGACTGCTGAATCCACACACGGGTCTAACTCTGGAAGTTGAGTGCACACATTGACAACCTTTCTGTTAGATAGCTGCGTTTTGGATTTAGAAGCAGATATTTCCCTGTGCTTACTGCTGTTTCTTCCATATGCCGGTAATGGGCTGAAAACGCCTGTTTTGGGACTCTGCAGAGAAAGTGTTTGCAGACTGCTGAATCCACACACGGGTTTAACTCTGGAAGTTGAGTGCACACATTGACAACCGCTCTGTTAGATAGCTGCGTTTTGGATTTAGAAGCAGATATTTCCCTGTGCTTACTGCTGTTTCTTCCATATGCCGGTAATGGGCTGAAAACGCCTGTTTTGGGACTCTGCAGAGAAAGTGTTTGCAGACTGCTGAATCCACACACGGGTTTAACTCTGGAAGTTGAGTGCACACATTGACAACCGTTCTGTTAGATAGCTGCGTTTTGGATTTAGAAGCAGATATTTACCTGGGCTTACTGCTGTTTCTTCCATATGCCGGTAATGGGCTGAAAACGCCTGTTTTGGGACTCTGCAGAGAAAGTGTTTGCAGACTGCTGAATCCACACACGGGTTTAACTCTGGAAGTTGAGTGCACACATTGACAACCGTTCTGTTAGATAGCTGCGTTTTGAATTAGAAGCAGATATTTCCCTGTGCTTACTGCTGTTTTCTTCCATATGCCGGTAATGGGCTGAAAACGCCTGTTTTGGGACTCTGCAGAGAAAGTGTTTGCAGACTGCTGAATCCACACACGGGTTTAACTCTGGAAGTTGAGTGCACACATTGACAACCGTTCTGTTAGATAGCTGCGTTTTGGATTTAGAAGCAGATATTTCCCTGTGCTTACTGCTGTTTTCTTCCATATGCTGCTAATGGGCTGAAAACGCCTGTTTTGGGACTCTGCAGAGAAAGTGTTTGCAGACTGCTGAATCCACACACGGGTTTAACTCTGGAAGTTGAGTGCACACATTGCCAACCGTTCTGTTAGATAGCTGCGTTTTGGATTTAGAAGCAGATATTTCCCTGTGCTTACTGCTGTTTCTTCCATATGCCGGTAATGGACTGAAAACGCCTGTTTTGGGACTCTGCAGAGAAAGTGTTTGCAGACTGCTGAATCCACACACGGGTTTAACTCTGGAAGTTGAGTGCACACATTGACAACCGTTCTGTTAGATAGCTGCGTTTTGGATTTAGAAGCAGATATTTCCCTGTGCTTACTGCTGTTTCTTCCATATGCCGGTAATGGGCTGAAAACGCCTGTTTTGGGACTCTGCAGAGAAAGTGTTTTGCAGACTGCTGAATCCACACACGGGTTTAACTCTGGAAGTTGAGTGCACACATTGACAACCGTTCTGTTAGATAGCTGCGTTTTGGATTTAGAAGCAGATATTTCCCTGTGCTTACTGCTGTTTCTTCCATATGCCGGTAATGGGCTGAAAACGCCTGTTTTGGGACTCTGCAGAGAAAGTGTTTGCAGACTGCTGAATCCACACACGGGGTTTTAACTCTGGAAGTTGAGTGCACACATTGACAACCGTTCTGTTAGATAGCTGCGTTTTGGATTTAGAAGCAGATATTTCCCTGGGCTTACTGCTGTTTCTTCCATATGCCGGTAATGGGCTGAAAACGCCTGTTTTGGGGACTCTGCAGAGAAAGTGTTTGCAGACTGCTGAATCCACACACGGGTTTAACTCTGGAAGTTGAGTGCACACATTGACAATCGTTCTGTTAGATAGCTGCGTTTTGGATTTAGAAGCAGATATTTCCCTGTGCTTACTGCTGTTTCTTCCATATGCCGGTAATGGGCTGAAAACGCCTGTTTTGGGACTCTGCAGAGAAAGTGTTTGCAGACTGCTGAATCCACACACGGGTTTAACTCTGGAAGTTGAGTGCACACATTGACAACCGTTCTGTTAGATAGCTGCGTTTTGTATTTAGAAGCAGATATTTCCCTGTGCTTACTGCTGTTTCTTCCATATGCCGGTAATGGGCTGAAAACGTCTGTTTG